>NC_071402.1:127855337-128155337 GCF_017976375.1 Cuculus canorus
ACCTTAGGGGTTTTGGACCACATCAGTCATTTGTACTATATAGACCATACATATTCCTGCAAAGATAAGTAGTTTAGGTGTGAATTCTGTATAATCAATATGGGTGAAATCTTGGCCTATTTACGTCTGAAGGATTGCAAGGGCCATGATTTCTCCCATTGATCTGTCATTTTTTTATTTGGATGAGAGCACATCTTGTATCATCTATGACTTAATGTAAAAGGGGACCAGTAAATCTGTAATGGTTCAGGTGAATCATAGAATCACCAGGTTGGAAAGGACCCACTGGATCATTGAGTCCAACCATGACTGTGTAGTGTGTAGATGAAATACAACATTCACGAAGAAGCATACATACTATCCCTTAAAACAGTACTTTATCACATTAGTTCATTAATTCCATTACTCACTGGAAGAGTGACAACAAACTTCAAGTAAGTACATGTGTCCAACAGATCAGAAAGCTAGAAATAGCATTTGCACAAATAAATTATAAGGTAAAAAGGGATGAGGCTTAATTGTGAATATAACTTACTTAAAAGGAGATATACAATGCCTAAAGACTGCAGTTACGTACTTAAAAGAACACGCTCAACTTAATTTTTAAGCATGCATTTCAGCCATTTCCACCAACCAAAGCTGATAATACTCAAGATGGTGCCTCGGAATTTCAATGTGGCAGACATCTCGTTTTACAAGAATTAGTAGAACAACAAGTTCCAGAGCAGAATCAAATGCTACATTTTCCAATAGGAGATGACAGGACATTAGGGATGGGTTTGGGTTAATCATGGCTAGAACACACTCTGCTTTTCTAAATGAGTTCTGCCTACAAAATCTGCCTGCTTACCTTGGATTCCCGGCAACGCTGGGACATCAGAGTATTTTTGTGAAGGCTGCATGAAACTGGTGTGTTATCAGTCATTGTCATGCAGACTTTGGTAAGAACGACTGTTTTCATTTTGCTTGTGTTTCAATAACAGAAACCTAGATCTAGCCCTCCTAGAGGTTATTGATGAAGTGTCTGAGAACTGCATATACAAATTAATTAATGGCATAGATATATGAATGAGTTAATTGCATATTAGATTAAACTGATGTGGACATATCTGATGATATAATTATTGAAAAGATAAAATTCTTTGTGTTCATTTGTCAGAGTCATTATTGCATGCTTAATTTACATTTTGGAGGAATATAATTAACCAAGATCTTTTAGCAACTGAAAACAGATTACACCATTTTTCTTCCTTTTACTGAATGAGAAATATATACAGCATAAGTTTTGTCTAGTGTCAAACAAGCAAGAGTTACTATACTGTGTTCTACAGTCTGTAAACCAACACTTAGATGCAGCGTTAGCTGCTGTGATGTTAATACTATGATGCAATTTCGGGGTGACTGTTCAAGAATCAAGGATGGAATGCTCTTGCCCGTGGTGCAGGACAAATGCACGCCACTTTGGATGGCCTGTGGCACCCTCTGGTCTCACTGAGGTGACTTGCCATTGGCTGGAAATACCCTGACCAGCAGGTTAACTGGCAGTATTGTCAGCCAAACTGGCTTTAAATCTGGCCATGGGGAGCTGATGGCTAGAGGCATTTATTACATGCCTCTGATATCTGTGTCGCAGTGAGTGGAGTTATGCTCTTTGATGTATCTATGTTCACTGACTGATTTTTAATTCCTTTTGTATCACATGGTCTCTCAAACGAATAGCATTTTCCTTTTCTAGAGCATCCGATCTAGTGAGTTAGAAAATGTGCCAAATTTCCAGATTGTGTTAACTGTGTAGGAATGGGTAGCGTAAACCTTATCAAGCATTGGGAAAGCCAGATTTGCTTTATTCTCTTGGGGTAATCTGATCCTTATCATATAACAAGAATTAGGATTTATTTGCAAAGGAAATCATGGGCTGTACGCACTATTAGATTCGCATGTTGACATCCTCAAGCTGACTTTCCAAAACTGGAGACATCACCTCAGTACTGCAGTATCTCTCATGCAATCTTTCAATTGGAGCAGAAGACGGTGGGACACAAGAGAAACCCTGTTTCTATTTTCTCTTTTTATTAGGAAATTCAGCCTTTCCTGCACCTTTCAAACCCAACTAACTTATCCCTAATCTCATTCTAGCATATCCCTAGGAAAATAAGATACTTCTTTCAGGAACATGACGCATAGCCAGTATCTCTAAACTACCAAAAAAAAAAATCTTTGTAAGGAAGATGGAAACTCTTGAAGGCCTTGATTTGTCTTGCAAATAAGTAAATGAATAGCAAAATAGAAGAAATCCATCTCCACAAGATAACTCTGAATTTGTGTATTGAAAAAAATACACTGCGCAACTGTAATTATAGCATCTATGGATTTCTGTAATACTATGTAAATACTAAATGCTTCAACTAATTTGAATTTAATTTTAGTCTTAAAAAAGACAAGTTTTATAGAAAGGCTATAAGAAAATTTCAGAAATGTTATTACTACTAAATATTCCTCTACTGATCCAAAAAAATATTCACAAAACAATTTAAATTGTTCATTACTAGACAAATGACTTGGTTTTAATAACATAGCCATAATATCCTTTAATAAAAAAGACTAAATAATGAAGTAATACAAACTTTGCTAATGTGTCTACATATTATTCTTCTTAGTGGCAGACCATTATGAACACCACCGCCAGACCCAGTCCCCAAAACTCTACTTGCATAAATTTTTCCATCTTCAAGCGTATGAAATTAATGGATTAATAGGACTAATTATGGTTACTCAGGTAACTGTTTGCCTGATCAGGAACATGCACTCTATTAGTTGGCAGTAGATGATCAATGGCACCTACATATTTCTACAGGTTTTATCATACCTTTATCATATTAAGCCTTAGGATGTAATATTTTCAGTATTACAATATAAAATCACAAGTTTTATTGTATGTAAATGTGTGACTTGTCTAATTTTAAAAATGCCATCCAGTCAGCTGGAATCATCCTGCTTTATCCTCAGCTTAGGAAAAGAAAAAATGCAAAATCAAGTCATGGACCTTTTCCACCTCTGCTTCTCACTGAACTACCCTCCTTCTGGTAAGGTTGCAGCACTACCACTTTTGTTTGGTCCCAAACCTGAAGTGGGTAGATCTAACTTCTTTACTGAAATATGGGTTCATAGTCTAGTCACCTAAAGCCTAAGAAGCAGGTACCCAGATAGTATACCTTCTCCATATAATCAATAACTCTATCTCAAGCAAAATAAAGAACACCTACACATGTTCTTCCTTTCCTTAGTTTTTCTACCACCTGAGTATACTTGGGACTGTTTTTCCCCAGAGTGCAACATTTCCCCAGTTCCCATCTTCAGTTAAGAACCTCTGGTCCTATCTGAGTCCTTAGAGAGGCACTGATGAAGACTGTAATTGTGGTTTCTTATTTTTTGTGGTTTTCTTCATAAGTTACCCTCTCTCATACAAAATTTTTCTTTGCTTCTTTCATCTGAAACAATGATCTAACAACCTCATCTTGACAGAAGGAATTATAAGTTAAATTCTCGCTTTTATTGGTCAATAGGTATAACTGGATTTTTCCACAAAATGAAATAATAATTTTCTAACAAAATGCAGGTTTCAAATGCAATGGTAGCCTAAAATACATCAGGAAGACACATTAGCCCATACACAGGGCTCAATTTAGGACGAAATTCCACCAAGTGTTTAAACATGCCAGTATTCAAACCTGTTTGAAGGCTCAACAGAAAATAATGTAGTTTATTCTCCTAGTTGCATAATTCTGTGCACCAAGATACTTCGCTTTCATTAGTTTCATCACCCATACCTAAAATAGTACTTTATGCTAAAATTAAATCCATACAAAATATAAATTGTAACATTTATTTAGCAACAAATAATATGGGTTTTTTTTGAACTTAATTGGAGGCACTGATCTTTAAACTAATATTAACAAAAAAAAATCTTAATAGTAAGTATTAAGATTTTCTTGTCACTCAAAAAATATTGTAACTCATATTTGGAAACAATTGGGTTTTATTATTTTGTTTTAGACTCCATCAAGGCAGATGGAGAGGAAGACAAGGAGAGCAGCTAAAATGAGAAATGTAAATTCTTTCCTTCAAAATTGAAGTGTTTTATAATAAACAAAGAGCTAAATTTCTAGTTGCTAAGAGACCTACGTCAAAACAACTACCTTTTCCTTCTAAATAAGGACCCAGCACAGGCTACTATTTAACTCTTTGTGTTCTCCAGATTTCTACATCATAATGTCAAGAATGAACAAGGAAAAAAAAGAAAAAAACAGATGCAGGTAACTACAGCAAAGACAGATAATAAAACATAATGCACTTGACTGTTTTATTCCCTTTGTATTTAGGATGCTATAAGAGCTTCCTTTTTTCCCCAGGAAAAAAATGCAAGAACATATCAGAGTACATAAAATTACTATGTTTCATTTAAGTAATAAGATAAACTATCTCCAGAATGTGACCCTTTAAAAAACAAAGGAAGGTTTTGAGCAATATGATTAAGTAGTGGCTGTATTGCATTGACTATCTCTCACAGCGTGGGTGTCTTTGATCCACCATGTAAGAGAATGTGTGGCTGCAGGCCAGCAATAACAGCCACAGAAACCTTTAAAGAGTCAGGAGCTTTCCCTTTCCACCTCCACCCCCTCCTTTTTATGTCAAGGAAATCAAACACGCAGCTAAAGGGCGTCATAAATATATCTGATCACTGTTTAGGGGTTTCCAAAATGGGCCACTGGAGAGACTATCTTTATTGCAAGGCCAATCTCAGATTTAATCAAAGCAAATGTGCTTTAAAATCTAGTTGATTAAACTGGAATAAATGTCAAAACAAAGACGAGAGAACAGTATTTACACAGAAGACATCTCTCTCTCTCATTTGTGCAATGCCAAGGGCAAGTTTCTGCACCATTCTCCTGTTCATCAGGAAATTTGTCTGAAGTACACTCTTCTGGGCTTTGGGAACAGAGAGGAGGCACTGTATTCTCAGTTAGCTTTTCAGCTGCTTCAATGTCTCCATAAATACTTCTCATGTCTTTGTCATTCAGGATTCAGTGAGAATCCCTCACTTAACCACAGAACTATGAACTATAGTTATTAATAACTACTTGGGTCCAGCTCTTTAAACAGCCCTATCTGTGAAACCAAGACCCCTCACCTAGGATCAGTGCATGTGGTGTATGTATTCCTCCAACCGGCCTTGTCTCACTGTAGATGTAGTGGAAAAGAAAAATGCCAACTCTCCATTCAATTTAACTTGCGCTCTATAGACTATATGCCATCTAGATAATAATTTTCTGACACTGGAAGAGGTGGAAATCAACACCTGTATTCCAATTCTTGTGGACTGCTGAGATGCTGGAGACCTTTTTCTGACAGAGAAAAGAATATCAAAACACAGGAGATCTAGATTAGCAGCCCGTGAGAAATTTGATTGTTGCCAGCCTGAGCCCCATTAGAGCACTTTACTTGTAATGAACGAATAGGGTATAAGAGAATGCATGAAAAGGAAACTTAGCTGGTAAGAAGGGAAAAAATATTCTGAGTAATTGGATATTAGCTGGCAAAAAGCAGAAAGGCAGCAGGGGAGTAATGTATACAGCAGTCCTCCCTCCAAAAGCTTCCTCTGCTTCTTCCAGCTCCCTAATGCATCTGCAGCCTTTCAGGAACTGTGTGGTTTTCCAGTCCGCCCAAGCACTTGGAGTACCTCAACTTCTTTAGAGAAATGGTTTGTCCATCTTTTAATACTACCTGGTGAACTTTCAATGGGAAATATATGACATTTCAGCTCCTCGGGCCTGTCTGCAGCTACAGTTCTTTAAGAAATTTAAATGACCTCTAAATACTGTCCAGGATTGTTTCAGTCATAATAAGCATAACACTAGTGAGCTGTACCTTGGTGTACACAAGCCTGCGGTGTCAGTGAAATGGATCGAATAGGCCCTTTGTTTCCCATCTTTGTTTCTATTATTCAAAGTCCGTCTTTCTTTCCTGCTTTGCCATTAGTTAGGAGATTACATGCAAAAATTTTATGGAGCATGGTATCATCTTATTTTTGATGCAGAATCAGCTGCAGCGGAGCTGAGTCATCTTCACCTCAAAACTTCGTTGCTATGTTCATGCTCAATAATTCCAGTGATTCAAAGGTCACCAGAATGGTGCAATTCATTTAGTAAAGTTAGTAGAGATATATACTAAGATAAATAAAAGTAGACTTTACTCAATGATTTAAAAATACTTGTGACGAGAAAGGATAACCTAGCAGAAAGAGCTCTGAAAGGCCAACTAGTAAGCCAGGTGTATCCCATACCTCTCAAACATCCTAGATACTTCGTCAGGGAGGCTTGGGAGAGGAAAGGAAGAGGGGAAAACACTTGCTTTTGAATGCTGCCAGATCTCTTTTGAAAGCATTGTGAGAAAAATTGAGTGTGGCTGATCCGATGCAGAATGTAGAAGTGCAAGCATGAGTTGGCAAAGTTGGAGACATGCAGGATGTATACATTTTTTTCTCAACAGCCAACATGAGACCACTTACTCTTTAGTTTGGGTGTTATCGCCATATGGGCTACCTTAGGTACACGTGGAGGTATTCTTGCTCTTGAAATCAGCTCTCTCACAGGATGTATTCCTGAATTAACCTATTAGTTAATGAACTGCAGACTATTTCGTGTTAAACACGGCCTCTAGAGGACAGTACTGTGTTTTCGGGAGTAAAGCTAGTGGCATGGTAATAATCAGCCACCATTTTCAGTCATGATATATTAGTCTTCATTTACTTGGGTAGTAATTCTGTGATCCCTGTAAAATTTATTTATGCTATTTGTAACCCCTAAAAGGAAAGATGAAGCAAATTACTTATTTAATCTTCAGTTAACTTGCACCCTCATGATGGTAAAACCCATCTTCTACCAAAATCACAACCTCAATGCTATCTAAATACAATTTTTTTTCACTCGAATTCGTTACAGAAACAGGGATAAAACATACCACCAAATCACAGAGTGTTCTTATTGATTATTCAGGCCTGATTGTTTTGTAAAGCATTTGCAGATGTTCAGGTCAGCATTTTCTTTAAGCTGAAGAAGAAACCTTACTCACAATAGTGAATGGTATACTGAAAGAAATAGATGTTTTCTACTTCCTATGGTGGCTAACTGTCACATAATCATTTTATGCATATCATTGGATGACAAGGCACTTCTGAGGGTCAGTGTTGGTATTTTCAAATCTAACAGTGTTGGCCAGCGTCCGCAATTTGTTAAACCAGTAGAGGCTGAACTGCTTCGATAGAATTGCACCAAAAATTCACGATGCAAAAAATGAGATCAGAACCTAGCCCTTCTCATGGCAGGTGATGGAAGGATAAGAGAACAGAATAACTTTGAATCTTCACCCTCCTTTCCTTCTTCCTCAAATCAGACAGATAGCTATGGGAAATATTTATCATTAGAAAATGCCTTCTGGAAAAACAACAGATGCATAATATTTATTCTTCCCGCTGACAATCTGGAAATTTATGCATAACATACAAATTCTGCTCTATGAACCCTTCATGTAACTATAACCATCAATGTTAAGAGTTTCTGGCAGGGTCTGTGTGACATATCACATACTTTATCCAGAGGCAGCTAGAAGACACCTGAAAAAGTTGTTAGCATGCTATAAGTGATGAAGTACTTAGGGACATGGTTTAGGGAGTGTTAGGAACGGTTGGACTCGATGATCCAATGGGTCCTTTCCAGCCTTGTGATTCTGTGATTCTGTGATTCTGTGAAGTGCCTTGGAAAACAATGAGTATGACAAAAGACTTAGCAGGTCATGGATGTAAATTGGCATGGGAGTTAACATGTCATGCCTGCCCTTGGGATTGAGAGCACAGCTAGTTGGTCAGCTGGATACAACCAAGAACACAAAGCAGGAAAGGAGAATAAAGTGTCTTAAACAGAGCTGTTTAAAATGAGTGTAATCTCTTGGCTCTCTAGGCCAGCAGATCTAAATTAAAGCAAGAAGGCTCTGGGCAGAGAAAGAGAACCTGAGAGACTGAAGGTTTTGTGGATCAAAAGGAGGCAGGGATAAAAAAAAGGTGGCAAAGTCAGAACACTTCTATTGTGGAGAGGAAATTGAACCAAACTTTTTATGTGCAGATTCTTCTACCTTTGTAGGGACCCAAAAATGCATATGAACAGCAGGAATGTGTTTAAAAAGTTTGTTTAGAAAGCTTGGCTTCTTGTTGTGAACGACCTCAAAGACACCCGTAAAAAAACAATCCTAGTGAGAGGGAAGCAAACTATGTAGAGACTATGAGAAAGGGACTGTGCAAACACTTGTTTGGAGGATTAAGGAGACTGGAATGTCTCCTACACATTCTGGGCAGGAAGGTTGAAGCAGAGGCCATGTAACTGGGGTGCTGTCAGGCTCAAAAACCCCAGAAGACCAAGTCCTAAGATCATTTTCTAAAGCAAGAAGCTGTTCTGAAACCTGCCATAGTTCATTTAAAATTCTTAAGAAGGTCCCAAAAGTAGGACCTCTTGCTTTTCTTTCAATTTTAATGAACTGTTGCTTGAAGACAATTCCTTTCAGGGAGAGCTAGGTTGAATTCTTGTGTAACTATGGGTTGAGAAGAAAGGGCAAGATGGACCCTATTTCTAAATAAGCACAGTCATGCAGAACTGTATAGGAGTCTGTTCATACACGGCAGAGTCAATATTGTTTATCACTAAGCTAATGATATATTAACTTTCTTTTATTATAGTCAGAAGCCTAATTGCTTGCTATAAGATATGAGTTTCAGTACTGTACATGTTAAGTATGTCAAATATTCAGAGGAGTGGCACACAAAAAGCTTTATAAGATTGGTTTAATGTTTGGTTTTATTTTATTTTCCAGGTTTTCTTCCTTGTTTAAATGAATGCCTTGACATTAGCATGTCACAGTGCTTCAGACACATGACCCGTTCAATGGTGTGGTTCGTGTAAGTCTAATCAAAACATGTTAGTCACATGAATATTTGTGAAACGCAGGGATGACAGCTGCACTATATGCATCCAGGATGAACTATCTCTTCAAATGAATGACATCAATGTAATCTCTCTGAATTCAGCCAACTATAAGTCATGTCAGCTATGTTCTACCAACTTTACAAGACTGTAGGACCCTAATCAATCTCACAGTCATGTTTTTAATCCAAAATGTTTAACCTTGCCCATTTACAATGTCATGCCTTGAAACTCGCATAGCAAACCAGACTCATTTCATTTCTTAGAAATTGTCTTTAATAATTTCTGTACTTGCTGACTCATAAACAATATGAATGTCAGAGAAGTGTAACTACTTCCTGAAAATGACTTTCTTACATAAAATAATATTTGGGATATTATATCAAATTGACTGAAAACAAACATAAAATGAAACATTAAATGTTAGAAAGACATATTATTCTATAGAGGATAAAAATATTTTTCCTATGCATTCACAATTTAATCTTCTAGCTACAATAATTATATACCTCATAATCCTTACATGTTAAAGCCACCTTGTGTGATGGAAGCACAATCCTGTCAAAAGAATTTGCATATGGCATGCTGGCTTATTAAATCCACCATCATAATTAACTGATTAATTTTAAATTGTGTAATTTTAAAAGGAGCTAAGAAAAGACCCAATAAAATACTCAAAATTCAAAATATCAAATTTTACAGTATGAGGCATGATCAAACAGAGAATCACACAAATATATCACATCAATGAAGCTGTTAAGTATATTTTTGCAGTAATTTCAGGGACTGTGCTATTAAGGGATTACAGTATAGGCAATATTTTCTAAGACTAAAGAATGTTCTACTGTATGGTAGATGCTGAAGGGAAGGCTAATGAGAAAAAGAGTGATTGTGACAAGCAATTATGTCACCTATGTGAATGGCTTAATTTTCTAAATTAGCCACTTTGATAATTATGACATCTCATTTGTCTTTTAATTCCATGAGCTGTGAAGTTTACCTTTGATTTTTTTCCAATCAGATAAGAGGCTTTGATAAGCCAAGGGTCTATTATGTGCCTGAAAAACTCACATTTCAGTCTGATTGTCTGCTCATCTGCTTGAACTGCAGCAAATAGCACTTTTCACAAGGGCTCTCCAAAGAAAGCTTTCACTCTTTCTATTTGCACTAGCTATTAAAAAATATTTGCTAAGCAAATTAATAATGTAAATAAGACTACAAGTGGGAATGTTTAGTCTGCTTTAGAGGGAAGGCAAACAAACTGTTTTCAAGCACTTCTTAAAACACTTGAACAAGCCATTTGCATGCAAGCAATTAGCATGTTAATTACAAATGGTTCCCTTCCACTCATTAGAACATTTCTGAGATTCACTGACAAATAAAGGTCCTTATCTTGACCTGTAATAGAGTCACGAAGCTTCTGTTAAATTAAATTAAAAGGAAAGAGTAGTATTTTAAAGAATTAGTTCTGATTTGGAATTTAACTACTGTAATCCTTGTAACTTCCACATAAAACTTATTTAAGTGCACAATGCTGTGCATGGTTTACATTCAATATGAAAAATAAATATTTCAGGCAATTTTTGAAGATAAGTGTTATTCAGCCTTCATTTTCTTTCCCTGGATAGGTATGTTTTTTTCTTTGCAGGGACTGGGTTAACAACTATGAGAAAGAACACAATGACTTATGGAGAAATCTGACAAAGTAAAATTTAGTGATATCTTCTCCCATCCATTTGGATGCACTGGCTGCTATTTCACCCCAGAGGGAACAAGAGTAGACAGATTGTTCTTTTCAAAATAAAAATATGCTGCATTGTCATTATTTCTATTTCATGCTTTCATATGGTCATGAAATCAGGAGGAATCAATGAAAAGTACACTTTATTCTCTAATAGCAATCCTAACTGGGCAGAATAAAGTCCAATTACTTTGATCAGGATGTCAATATTTGTGATACTGAAACACAAGGCATACAAGTTTTATAGTGGGCAAAAGCTGTCATACTCAGTTGGAATGCAATACTCACGGAAAAGGCTTGTACAGCTCTTACTCAAAAGGCCTTTCCTGTTTATCTGTTGTTTAGTGAGAAAGGGTTTTTTTATTGCTTGTTTTTGCCAAAAACATTTTCCATTTTTATTCAAAAGGCTACACAGATGTAGAAAAGACATTACAAAGTCTCATGGCCGATGCTAAATGACTTGTATGCAAAAGTTATTGTTGTTCCAAACTGTCTTTTAAATGAAATTGTCCCCCTCTGCTCTCCAATAAGTACCTAGGTGAGACACCAGTTAACAGTGATGATAGACTAAATCACAGCATCATGAAAGTAGCCAAACCATTTGAAATGTCAGGTGAGTTTTTCAGTATATTCTTTTTCTGACAAGTTTGAGTGATGACAATGCTTTTGGAAACGTATTGAAAAAAAAAATCTGTTTTTTTAAAAAAAAAAAATAAACATTTCAGTTGTTTGCCATATTTTACCAAAAATTAATTGAAGTTGTAGTATTCAGTGTTTTTCATTAACTTCCCCTTGCAAACTCAAGTGAATATCTGGTAATCTCACCTATAAGATCTCATCTGGCATGAGATACAAGCTGATCTCCTCAGTGTCCTCAGACGTCCAAAGGTTTTGTGAAAGTTTACAAAAGAAACGCTATGACATGCTATGACGCAGCTTCCTGCAACAACAGGCTGCGGGGGCCTTTCCAGTCCTCCCCTCCTACATTTCCCTTTTGCCATTTCATATTGTCCTTCACAATCTAGATATTCGGAAAATTCTGAACATCCTAGTATCTGTGAGATGGAGCGAGCATTCAGCACTGAGCTCTGGATCTCTCATATTAAGGATTTTGATAAATTTCATGGGTTTGTTTTCATTCTTTTTTTCATTCTTTTTTTCTCAGAAAAGTTCCTGAGGCAGTTCGGGTTCAAATTTTGGACTCACTGAAGTCACTGATCACAATTTCATTGCCAGCATTTTGCTTTGAATTGCCTACCCCATGTTTCAGTACTTTTTGTGTTAAACACCCAGGTTTCAATATTTTTGTTCCATGAGACAGCTCCTATAACATTTATGAGCTTTCTTAAAAACTCACAGAATGGCACTTTAAGGCTTTTTGGTTAAAATGCCTCAAGAGAAATGCAGTTAGAGATTTTATAAAGCTTAGATTAACTCCTGCTTCTGAAAATAAAATAAAATATTTGGTAGAGAATTAATAAATTTCTAATGACTCCCCAAAATTTATATCATTCTTATTCTCTCATTCTGTCCTCACCTTAAAGAACTGCCACACAAATGGTACAGTACTGTGTACCACAGTTAGACCAGGTGATATCAAGAGATCCCTTCCAACCCAAAAGATTCTCTTATTGAAAAATCTTGATGCAGAAACATTTATTTAAAACACCTGGAAGAGAGAATTTTGAACTACCATACACGGTTTCTACCATGTGCAACTCAGCTTTGTAGGAATTCAATACTGAATAATTATAATACAATTAAATCTTTCTAAATGCTAAAAAGGAAAATGTGAAAGAAATATTGGAGGTATATTGCAACAAAACATAGATAGGAAAAGAAATCAACCACATTTGGACAGATAACCCACTCTATGGCCTTATAATTCCATTCTAAAAAATGCAGCAGAAATCCATTCATTTCCTTGCCTGTTCAACTTCCCACTTAAGTCTCTAAAATATTTCTCTGGTTTCTCATGTTTAATAAATTAAGTCACTTACACAGACACACAAACATTCATAGCCCTACTTATGAGATTGGCTTTTATTTCTGACTGCCTACACTGGAATCTATGCAGGATATCAGATCTGCTATTTCAGCCATCAGCTCCTCCTTCCTCTAGACCTGCACGCCTTCCCCACAGCCAGGGACAGGTTCTCTTTATTTTGTCACTTATAGATATCCAATTGCTAACTTAGTAACTATTCTTGCTTCTTCTAATGTTTCTTCTGAAATCTACTGCATCTCTACTTTCGTGTCTCAGTTCCTATTCAAGCTACTACTTAAATTGTTTCCATTTCCACAGGAATATTTCCAACCATGCAAACATATTTGAATTTGGGCTTAATTTTTGGTCTGTTGTGAGATTCATGGTGGCAGACTTTTTTCAGAGTTCAGCTCGGGTTGAAATCTCCACTACTAGTGATTAGATTTTAACAAGTGTTTGCCACAGTAAGAGCCAATGACTAGAGAAAATAGACATTACACCATAGAAAATAAACAAACAGACCTTTTCTTATGGATTCATTTCCTGCAGAAATCAAAGGGACTTATGCATGCCATGATGAAAAAAAAAAACCCAAATCCACTAAAACTAAATAGTCAAATAAAATAAGAATATATAGTATGGAAAACTGATGTTTTCAGACATGAAAGCTGACAACCTGAATTCTTCAGACTGGTGAGGCAACTGGATGCTATTTAATGCTTGGGAATGGTTTGCCTGCTGGCTTACTTGAGCTTTCAACAGCTGTTTGTGTTCTCTCAATTTTTCTGTTTTATTTTCTCACAATTGCTCTACCTTGACTGTGAAGAGCCTTGAAGGACAGCTGGGGTGACACATTGAGTCTGACTGATGGCTGCAGGACCTAGATGGTGAACTCTCAAAAGTATTGCTGGCAGATACTTTTACTGCTGGAACAGCTTAGTTTTTCCTGCTCTTCCCTTAGCTGAAGCTTTACTAAATGCTGAGCAGTCACTTCTTGGCTAAGGTCCATTCAAGCTGCATTCAGATCTTGCTGGGATGGCTACAACCCCATAAAAGTTCATTGTTTATATTGTCTCTCAGTCATAGAGATTTTGCCAGCTCGTAAGCACATGTATTCTTAGAAATTCTTCAAAATAGCTGCCATCAATGGGATGTTTTCACTTCACTTTTACTGCAGAGAAAATCCTTTCAGAAAATCTCTGTCATGCCATTTATACATACTGTACTTTTTATATGGAGATATTTATAGGGCTGTGAGAGTTTTGAAAAACTGGAGTTGTCTTTGTTTAGCACGTCTTTCAAACCAGAAGTATATCATAGGTCAATAAAAAAGTCTCCAAGACAAACATTTTCTTTTGTAAAGTAATCCTTTCTGAGTAGTCTTCTGAAACATCTATTCATTTCACAGCACAAAAATTCTGGTGGCTTTCAGGCTTCCTTTTCTCATACTTAGACTTATAGGCGAATAATGCCTAGTTTTAATCTGCCTCAGACTTGTCATTTTAGCCATGTAATTTTGTGTAAATATGATATCCCTCACTGATGACTCATCAAGCAGGATTTGTCTACAGTATCACTGCTAACAAATGAATGTCACTGGATGCTGAAATTTTGATCTATAATACAGAAAATGCTGCTTGTGAGGCAAAATATAGAACAAAAGTCTGCAACCTTGAAAAACGTCTTTGCCTAATTTGTGCATTGGTATGTGCAGTGGGGTTCAGTTTGGTAATTTTTTATTTCCTCTTTGAGTAACCTCTCTAAAAGCTACTTAGAGCAACATAAGAAATTTTTGTTCTTCAGTTCTCCTAGATTTCTAGGTAGTGCTGCTGTGTTCCATTCAACATCAAACAAATGCACCAAATACATGACATGCATTTTGAAAAAGGCAATCAGTGATCTCTACATCTCTAGTATTACTCTATGGAAAATAATGACATAAAAAGAAAGGTTTTTAGAAGAGTTGCTCATTGAGAGACCGTAAGAGGTGAAATGTGAGAGTGCTAACAAGCAATAAAATAAAATTATGTTGAACTATTTGTATCTAAGGGCCCAATACAAAGCCTACTAAAGCCTACTATTTTTTCATCTTCTTTTCTGGTTAAACTGTTGAAAAGCAAGTTTTAGAGACTAATCCTGGGCAAGTAGCCATTAGTCAAAAATATACAACTTCAATAGATTTATTCTTATAAATCTTATGAAATTAAAGGCAAAATTTAAATAAAAAGTTTGGGTTTGTAACTTTCTTTGGTAGATTAATGTCCTTCAGCATTTTAGGAACAACATTTTTATTAAATCAGCCTATTATATTAATGTTATTTTTTTCCTATAACAAGAGCCTTGGTTCCCCTATTCCTCTCATTCTTGAAAGATAAGATAAATTGGACCTTTACACCTAGACTGATCCAAAATAAGGCAATTAAACACAGGTAGTTCAAAGCACAATGCAGCAGAGGAATAGAATTCCCCATCTCTGGAGATGTTTGGGAAGAAAGGGAAAAAAATTCTGTCAGGTTTCAAACAATTCTGACAGCAGTTCTGAGCTGCTTAGAGAAATCACCAGTTGAAAAGAAAGAGAATATAGCACAGGTAAGGCAGGGAAAGGGTGTTATCTACAGTAAATACAGTTTATCATATGGTTATAGAAATTTATTACACAGATATCAAAATATATATTTAGTATAAATATCTATAAATGTATATGCAGAGACATAAATATAAATCTCTCCATATAAACTCAAAGATTCTCTCACTCTCTGTTGTCACCACATTCCCTATCAAATCCACACCTAACAATAGCACTATTTCCTGCTAGAATATTTAAGATCTGCTTAGAGTGAATATTCTACTATTCCCTGAGATCTTTTATCTAACTCTCTTACCTGTGTTAATATATTTATCATTCTCTCTTTATGCTGTCATCCCTGTTTTATTGTCACTCTCACCAGCACATTGTTTGCATCCGTCCCCTGGTGGTTTTATGCAGTGCCCTGTCACGGCAGGAAAAATATATGGTTTGTTATTCATTCTTTCTATAGCTTGTTGAGCTCTTCCATATTGTCTTTTTAGGCTCTCACATCTCAGTCTCCTTCTGTTAATAAATCCTAACATTAGAATCAATTTAAATAGAAAAAAAAAATTCCAAACCTATCATTTTTTTGTCTCTTTTTGCAAACAGACAAACTTTGCTGGAGTAAAGACTTAAATCATAATCAGTATTTCAGAAGGTAAAGTTTGTAATTTTGCTTTTATAGTTTTAATTTGCTACTAGAAGGGGTGAGAAAAGAAGGTAGGCTTTTAGGAAGGAGATGAACTAATTAAGCTCTCTGTCATAGTACACTGTGTTGCACGTATATTATTGCATTTCCTTCTTTTGCTAAGCCTCCAGTGATTTTTACAGTTTCTTGCTGTATTGGAGCAAGATATATTGTTAAGGAATTTCTACAGCTAAACATTAGAAAATTTAATTTCGGAATGTCATACAAGGTCTTCTCAATCCTCAGCTATGTAATATGTTCTTCATCATTTCAGATACAGGCACAATATTTAGCGATCAATAATTCCTCATGGGTTGCCTCCCTGAAACTGCAGTTTCTTCTGCAGAAGACATGCATGTGGTGGAATGCCACCTGCGGGACCTTTAGGATCATAAAATGAAATTTGTTAAAAGATAACTAGTTAGATAGTTACTAAGAAAGAACTAAAAAGAATTAAAGGATAAAAAAAAAAGAAAGAAGAAATTAATGAATGAACAAACAAATTAACATAACCTCCTCTTCAGTTTGTAAGCATATATATTTCTTTATTTAATTCAAATTTAAAGGTTTAATGAACTTCCATGTGAGTGTTGGATCCATTAAACTCAGTGTGAATTTTGCCACTAACTATAATGAAAACTAAATGCAGCTTGCAAGTTGGGGTTTTTTTCTTGTGGAATTTGAAATTTTTATTTTCACCAGTACATCTTGATTGATCCACTTTTATTCCTGAAACATGAAGGCTGTTTTTCAGGAGAAAAAGCATAATAAAAAAACTACAATTGCATAAACCCCTCAAACTTGTGTTTCCATTTCTTGTTCTTTAAAAACTATTGATTTAATTTGTATTTATTTTACATTAACTTATTCACTCAAACAGCGCTGCTGTTTGATACACCTTTCTTGAAATTTGATAGTTATGTTAGCAATGTTTGAAAAATTAGTATCCTGATAAATAATATGTTAATTTTAAAAGCCTAATTCTTATGTCTTTTTCTTTAAAACCACAGTAACATAGGTTTAGTTGCATTTTTGTACCCAAGGAAATAAATGCTAGGAAAAAATAGGCTTCTGTGTGATATTTTCCTGAAAGTCTGGGGTCTGATTCAGAGGGAGTTGAATAATAAGACAGGTAATGCCAATACATTAACAATGCTGATGTGGTTGTCATGTATGTTCTATAAAGTGTATGCCAAAGAAAAATGCTGGCACGCTCTGTGTTGAAATATCAGCTTAGTTAAAGAATTCAAGATGAACCATTTGTCTTTTACCCTTACCTCACTACTCCTGCCAGCAACCCTCTGTCTGCCAAAATGAAAAAGGGACAGCTGCCAAAGGGGCGGATTTCAAAGTGTGATTTTTTTTATTATTTGTTTCAGTTTTACTCTCTCCCACCTTTGAGATTTTTTTCTCTACCGTAGCAAATATGGCATTTTGGGTAATAAGATGAGTTAATCAAGAAAGCTGCTACCTTTGAAAGCTCTGTTTAGGCTGGCTTTTCTCCGAGTCTTTACATAGGAATGGGTGGAAAATCTGCAGATATCATTATCTTCTTCTAAAATGAGGATCTCTTTACCCAAAGTAAATCCAAGCCAGAGCGTCTGTAGCAGCAAATGCCCACAAATCTTCCTCTGCCAAAACCTTTAAGAACTGCATGGTCAAAAAGCAGTAGGTGGGGAACGCCAGCTCTGTGCATACCTTTGTGTAGCGTCCGCAGATTTGGCTAGAATGACACTCTGTCTGCTATTTAGAAAATGTATTCCCTCAATGTGCTGTTTAAAGGGGTGAGGAATAAGTTTGTTCCTCCCAGTAGCACTGGCAAAACTTACTGATTTGCTTGGTAATTGGACCTGTCAAGATAACAGTGACCCAAATCCATAGATTTAATGAAAGTGTGGAGTATTTTAGCCCAGCAGAAACACGGAAGATTCAGCCCTGGAAGAGTGTAAGGGCAGGTATTAAAGTGAGATTTGAATCTTGAATATCTGGAAAAAAGTTTACGTGGGTAAGGCTCTGAGTCTTAAATTTGATGACATAATGAAATATTTTTCACTATTTAAATTCTTTTGCAACTCTTCCCTTACTTTTCTATCCCAGTGACTTATGTCCTATCAGGTGCCCACTTAATAACATTTTCAAGCAACAATTTTGAACATTCAAATGGGTGAACAGACCTGTCACAACCCAAAGAAATATAAAGCCAGCAATGGCTTGAGGCCAAGGTTTGTTAAAATATCTGGTTGAAAAGACCAGCCAGTACTCTCAATGAGTGGAAGACTGCCATGTGAACCAACTTCTCAAGCTAGATATTGAAGAATCTATATGGCAGTGCAGATATAAGACACAAATTCATAGCAGAACATTATGTAATGAAAAGCAGTAATTGTGTTTCTTGTAGAGATACTTGTTTGTCTTCTAAGGCTGACTGCAGAATTATACTTGCTAGTGGAATACGTAGTACAAAAGGATTTTTTGAGTAGGATGGACAACATTAATGATGGATCTCAAAAGCAAAATTAGACCCCCTCTGATGCAAGATGGCTTACACAAGGGTCATATAGAAATGCAAATTCCTATGGAGAATGTTGATCTCAACGATAAAGAATAAAAAAATTAATTAGTTTTTATATTGCACTCTGGGGATGACATTTAGACTTAATCTTGCAAATAACTTGTAATGCCTCACTGTTATTGTCACAAAAGTTTGAGCTATGGCTCATAAAGGCACCCAGAATACCTTTACAAGGCATACAGTCCCCGAGCTATTTACTGCTGATGCTACAAGCCTTTTGTCCATTCTACCATAAACAAAATGGAAGATCCAGAGTTGCCGGCTGTTCAACATATAATGGAAGGGTTGCTTTTTTTATAGTTCACCTACCATCCTCATGTGCAATTGAATGTGTCTCCCATATACTGCACTTGCCAATTCTATCTACAGCAATTATTCTGTTCTAGTACTCCATTGCAAAGTTCCTGCCAAGAATGAGAAATTTGCAGGTGGTTTCTACAAAGCAGACTTCCCTCTCATCTCTTCACAGGCACCCTGCAGTGGCAGCTGAAACATGATGGTGCTAATGTTGTTCACGTGGAAGGCCATGATAGAGACTAAAGCTGTCTCTGTTTAACCTAATCCAGATAACAGTTTTGCTATCTTTTTCCCATTATTTTCAAGTGAAGGTTGGTGCTGTCTTTAACAAAATACTTTTAAGCTACATGATTAAGTCAGGGGCTTTAGCATTTTTCTTATTTTCTGATTACTCCAAATTAACTTGTAATTCCATTTAAATATAATTCTTTTGGGTGCAGGAGTTTTCAGATTATGTTTTAGCTAGGAAGTGAGTATGTGACTGTTACTGAGTACTAAAACAACTCCAGCATCAAGCAGCTCCACTGCTTGGCAGTAATCATAGGTTCACAAATAATTGAGACTGGAAGGTTTTTCATCCAATCTCCTTTTCAAAGCAGACCCAACTCAAATGTCAGATCATGTTGCTACAGTGCTTTATCCAGCTGTTCTTGAAAATACCCAAGGACGAAGACTTGCAACCCCTCTCTTCTTCCACTGCTGGAGTGTCTTCATGGTGTAAATGTTCACGACATGCAGTCTGAATGTTTCTCTTTTCAATTACTGCCTCTCATTCTCTCATATGACTCTGAGGGGCATCCCCTGTCTTTTCAGAGAGCGCATATGACTCTGAGGGGCATCCCCTGTCTTTTCAGAACTTCCCCCTAGGGCCTGGCAAGGTGCTGTCAGGCACCTTGAAGCCATCAGTTTTTCAGGCTTAGCAAGCCAGCTCCCTCAACCTCTTCTCATTAGGCGAATGCTCCAGCCCTGATTATCTTGGTGATCCTCCACTTAAACTTGCTGAAGGTTATGAATGTTTTCTTGCACTGGGGCCGAAAAACTGAATGCAGTATTGTACATGGGGTCAAACATAATGCATGGTATGCACAGGAAACCTGCGCTGCCCTGTGGTCACCTACATTCAGCAGGTACTTCTGTTGGCTTCCATCATCAGCCCTCTTCTCCCTCTCTTTTAGTAGGCACACTGCAAAGCTGCTACATCTGCCACCAACAAGTAGAAACCTCAGAGGTAGAAGACCTCTTCTGTGGCTTACAGCTAGGGAACCACAGTGCTCAGAAATACAGGAATGCAAATTTGTCCTTCCCAATCTCCAACCAAGCCAGTAGGCTCTGGAACCAGTGCTTCTTCTTACCATAACTAGACAGTTTTGAAGTCAAGGGATATAAGTAGTCAAAAGACAACAAATATTGGTTAGAACGCAAATTAGCAGGCTTTAAAATCACATTTTTTCAGTCTGGACAAGATACATAAGACTCATATTTTTATGAGTCTTTTTGTTCTCTCTTCTGAAGCCTGTACTCATCCATAATGTCTGGGTTTTTTCCTGGTAGCAGGGTACCAAAAAGATGTAAAACAGACAAAGAAAAATTTATCAAAAAATATTTCTTCCCTGAAATGTGTGAAATTGTTAGAATATCTGATGATAAGGTAAAGAGCTTCATACGGTCTATGTTAGTACCACATTGGACTTGAATAATGCAGTCAATCCAAAGTCTTGCTTTAATCCTTTATTCTGAACATTTGCATGATTGTGCTTATTCTTAGACATTGTATTCCCCTCAGGGTGGCAAGAGTTTAAACCAGTGACTAAAGGGCCCTTTTTTATCAATTGCTTTGGAAAATCACATAAGTCTGACCCGTTGCATGCAGAAAATTGAAATAAGATTAGCTATAATTCAAAGAGGACTGATTTGGACGGGGAAGGATGTGGTCAAACTGTGGCAAGATCTTCTCTTAGTTCTCCCAGACTTACCACCTCCAGCACTTATTTAAGGAAAGCAAGTACTATCATCACACAGAACTTTGTGCAGCTCTGGTGTCTGACTTGGCCTAAGCAAGTTAGTATCAAAGCAGCCTAAGTGGTATTAACTAAAAGCTTAAAGAATAAAAGCAGGTAAAACAAAAGTGCATCGGCCCAGCCTTTCTGGTCCCTGCCTGTCCAAGGGGTGAGCAATCACATCTCATCCATCAGCTACTGTGGAGGCTTCTGCTTAACTCTTTGCAGGTGCAGCTTCACAAGGGCTGTTTGTGTTAAAGTGGCCTCTGGTGGAGAGGTGTAATTCCTATCAACTTCTTCCTCTTGTTTGGCCAGAGGCTGCTTGTGACCTTTACAGGCTTTGAAATTTGATTCATTTTGTATTACAAAATATCCATTCCTCTGGGCAGTGAATAAAAGGTCTTTGAAGTCACCACCTAGGGCTCCTTAAGTATTTTTCCAAAGGAAGCAGAGGTGCCTGCTATTCCAGGCTCCTTGCTTGCTTTCCACAGAGCACCAAGCAGCTCTGCCCTGCATAGAAGAAGTGTCCACAGACAAACCCATTACTGACCTTGTCTGCTTCTTCTCCAGATACAAAACAGTGGATAGCAAGGCCTGTTCATACCAGTGTTGAGGAGAAAAAGGTGGCAAAGCAGAACCAAGACAGGGACAGGGCAATGAGATTGCCATGGAGACAATACCAAGCATGACTGTTATTCCACCCCAAACACAACGGAAGTGCAAAGACTATGAAAATCACTTCTACTAAAATACGATGAGAGCTGGAAAGAAATATCAACAGTAAATGACATTTTGCCTCCTAGGAAAAATTATACATTTATGCCTTATGTTCAGAGACAACTTTTCTGCAAAATCCATTCGTAGACCAATGTAAAATCTGGTCTTGAAAGTTGTGTTGTTGTAATACTCTCTGCTTAATCTATGCAACACTTCTCCACTGCAACTGACTGACTCCCCACATTTTCCCAAGTAACTGTTTCTGCCTCCCCTGGATGAGAAAGTACATTATGTCCAGCATTTTTACATCCTTCACAACACTTCAAAAAATCTTAATAACAAGCTTGGCTATGTTAGCTGACATTCAAGGCTGACATTTGTACAGTTTCAAACCTGAGCATGCTAGTGAGTGCTGCAGTGATAACATCCTAGTGGAGTCACAAGAAGTCAAAATGCTGTCCTACTGAGCTAAAAAGATGAATTTTCCCTTACGCATAAAAATATGTTTTTACATAATCAGATGGATGTTTGTTAGTTTTAAAGCTTCCTTTTGCATTCTTAACGTTTTATTATATAGAACATTGTGTCTTGCACAAAAAAAATAGGAAAAGGCAGGCATTGCACGTAGTATGGGTATTAAAAAACAGTTGGTATTATTATGCAGAGCATCAGAAATATTTGATTACAGTGCCACTGAACAGGCCCAGGCAAATGAGTAAACTCATTTTAAAATCTTTCTTATTAAATCTTTGCAAGTAATAAAAATTCTTAAGCAGTTCTTTCTGCAAAAAGGATGCATTCACAGAATGCAGAAACTGATGCCATTATTGTTTCAACATTTTTCAGTATGTCTTCATCAGCTGCATATCATCATAAGAATTAAGGGGCTCGTTTTTCATTTTGGTCTTTTTTTTCACTTTAGGCATCATTCAAAACAAGCTGATTTCTTTGTATATTAACAGTATTTGAAATAATTCAAGTGATCTCTAAATCTCAGTGGTAAAATGCTCTTTTAAACTCACAAACTGGTTGAATGGGTAGTTATGAAGAATATCGGAAGGACAACAACTGGCCAAATTCCCCTTTTTTTCACTAATGTAAGGCATTGTCTTCCTCTGTTTAAAGCATTGCAGCAGATTCTGGGACTTGCAGACATGGTGAGTGAGCTGAAGTGGGAGAGCTCAGTTCTGTGAGAAACCCTCACCAGCACCCAGTGAGTAGCTTACAACCCAGAAAATGAGATCTCTAGTGTGCAGTTCCATGGTATGCACTTCCATTGCTTTCTCTTTGCACTTGGCAATGTGGATGAGATGGGGACATCAGGCACAAAAAGCTGGAATTCAGCCACACTGACTTGACCATCTCAGAGGCTGTGGCTGAGCTAAATATGCTAAATTACTTCTACAGTCATGAACAGCAACACACACCTCCAAAAGATGATTCATCTTGCTTATCTGAGTAAGTAGT
Organism: Cuculus canorus; assembly: GCF_017976375.1. Classification (NCBI taxonomy): domain Eukaryota; kingdom Metazoa; phylum Chordata; class Aves; order Cuculiformes; family Cuculidae; genus Cuculus; species Cuculus canorus. Next base: position 127,878,399 of record NC_071402.1, read on the forward strand.
GAATCACCATGTATTGATATGTAGTGCCTCTTCATCGAGCCCTATAAACTGAGGCCAGGATGACTAATTTAGACCAAGATACCTATACCTTATCTGCTGATGATGTTTTACTGCTGCTGCAAGGTTTAGAAGTAGAAATTAATTTTCGTTTCCTCAGAGTTTTTCTGCAGAGGTAACCATATTGTGATTCAAAAATAGGGAGAAGGAAGATTTTCCTTAGAAAGATTTCAGTAATAAAAAGAAAGTATCCTGGTTACGGTATGTATAACACTATCTTTACTTTAGCATGAATTTCACAAAATAACTTGTAAGGTATTTATCAATGATATATGCAAATAGTGGTTTTGCATAGTTCATTTAATCGCTTTACATTGATCACTTAACTCACTGTAATACATTTCGTGACTTTCTGATTACTTTTCTGCCCATTATTAGGAATAGTCAAAGCAATTATCATTATTATTTACAGGAGGTCTATCTTACACCTGAGATTATCTAAATATTTAGAAAAAAATAAATTATCTCTTGGGTCCAGAACAAAATCACAAGATCAAGCAAATCAGCATTGCCAAATTGCCAGTTCCATATTTAGAGTAGAACTAGCAATTCATCTTAGACTGAGGCTGATATGTTAAGCTAAAACATCCAAAGCAGCAAGGGAATCCAGTTGGTATCTCACAAGAAATAAGCATGGAAAAAGAGATGTTGCTGCCTCTGCAGTTACATCTTTTCTGTGACAGCGGAGAAAAGAGTGAAAAATGAGAAAACAAGTACAGATAGAATGGCTTACATGAGAGTGAAAAAGAAGCATATCTGCAAAGGAAAAGCCTCAGGAAAAAAAGTCTGCAGAAAATCATGATTATAAAAAGACAGGTGGACCTGTACATTAATTTAAATGGAAATGCAAATTAATCTATAGGTGGGAAGGGAAGAGGGCTTTTCAGTTGTACTAGCAACAAAAAGCCCTGACCCTTCAGTGCTGATGCCGGAAAAGATTCAGTTCTGGCATTTGCAAAAGCTATTGAATGTATGACATGACAGCACCTTTCTGAAGACTCATCATTGCAGAGCCACATTCTATGGCCACACAACCACAAGAGCACCCGTGGCCTCTCAGAACTTGCAAAGACAATGACAGCCATCACAGCCAATATAGTAACGGTTATAATATTTCAACACATAGTAACAAAACACTACCAATTACCTGCATTTTTTTAACTTAAAGTAGGTTTTATTTTTACCTACTTTAAAGATGTAATGATGCCACATTCCTGTAAGCACTGGTTCTCTCATTTACTAAGTAACCTCTATTGCCCCTCTGTTGACATTTCTGGTTTTCTTATGATGAGGAGATGATCTCAGAGAAAATGCTGTTGACTACAATCTGAGTAAAAATGGAATATTTCCTGAGGATCTGACCTTCCAGCCACTTAATAACACCAGGAACAGCACTATTGCCTGTGAAGAAAGGACTAGGCAATAATATACAATAAGTGGTAATCTTGCAGCAACACTACTTGAAAGCCTCACAAGGCTTTCTCTGGCAGTAAGCATGCAATAAAACAACAGGATGAGTATTAAAACTTTACCATTCTTGCTAGGTGTACAGCAGAACAGCACTGATAATTTTTTACAAGCATCTACCTGGAAGACTGTTGCGTGAACTATAAGGTATCGCTTGTGTCAAGCAATGCTTTGAAAGGGCAATAAGAGAATATACATGATGCAGGTCAGTTTGTGCACACCAGTTACAGGAGGCAAATGATATTTGGTGCTAGAAAGAGCTGCTTCCATCACCAGACTCTTCATTTGTCATACATGGAAAAGCCTTTTAAAAGATAACACCTTTATTGCCATGGTACCTGCTAGCTCTCTAGCAGTCAAGGAGGAGTCAGTCAAGTGTGTGCCATGAACTACCTTTCTGAGAAGGATTTCCCCCTTTCTATAAAAACACTTGGCCTTGTGCTGGATAGAGCAATACAAACCCCTGAGGCAGGAAATATTTTGCTAGTAACAAAAATATAGGTAACATCTGCTTGTCATTTTTAAGTCAAAAGAATGAGAAAAAAAAATGTTTATTTCTGCACTGTTATTCTCTGTTAGGCACCTAACAGAATGGATGGGCACTAAAAAAAAGGTAGGCGCGGTCGGGCAGATCTTTTCTCTAAGAAGTTCTGTATTATTTTAAAAGATGATACAAGCCACAAGGATTTACAGGCATCAAAACAGGGAATTTTGAGCCAGGGAAGCAAAATTAACAGCACAAGAGATCAAATAAACAGCCTTAGAAACAAAACAGATAATTTCTCCCTATATGCATTTCTAAAATATGTTTACATTATTACATTAACATAGAGAGCTGAACTAACATGTTTGATAATTTTGTCTGTGGAAGAAAAGTCGAATTGTTCTTATATGGGTCTATTAATTTCTATTCTTCCTTATTCAAACAAAAGAAGTAAATTAGAAACTGATCTCAGACCACTGTGAAGTTTGCACATCCTCTGATTTCAAAATTCAAAGTTTCTTGTATATTGTAGATCGTTTTCCTTAAAAAAAAAAACAACTCCAGGGGGCTCAAGCTATTGTCTTCTGCATTTTGAGTTGTTTGAAACTGTAGTTTAAATTGAGAATTTTTATTTTTCAGAAGCTAGATCTATATTTTTTTTTTTTTTTAGGGAAAGTAATAGTGAAAGCAGACCTTGAGAAATTAATCTGAGGAGGAAAAATAGTATGTATTCTAACCTTGGAAGCGTCCTGACAAAATAAATGTAACTGAAACATATTAAATGGCACACTTGTTTTTCCAACTACAGTTTAAGAAATTAAATATCTGTCTATCTTTTGTATCACAAGACTTGGATAAATTCCAAAATACACTGTGAATTCTCCCCTGAGTGCCACATTAGCTACGCGATTATATTTATCAGAATATTTACTCCTTTGTTACTAGAACTTATCCCTTGCGTTTGTATAAGCACAAAGCAGAAACAACAGGTTGTGAGTGCTCATCACCTGCAGCAGTGACAGCTAAAATGAGCACAAATTTCACAAAGGGATTCAAAGTTCATATATTCCTGCACTGTGATCTCACACTGAGAAAGGAGAAAATGTACTCATTGTAGCTGTCACTACTTTTCAGCCTCTTCATGTTGCCTTTTTAATTTATCATTTACAGCAGTATTGGCCTAATAACAGCGGTGCTTTTCATTTTGGTGATTTTATAATGCTTTTACAGAATTCTTATTAGCTACTCTTCTTCTGAAACAAGATTTCTATTTTTTATAAAAAAAAAAAAAAGTCAGGTTACCTCATACGAATATCAAAAATGGAAGATTGTTAGTTATCTCATGCCAAATTATATGTCTCAATATGATGAAAATGCATTCACTGGTACTAAAAAGAGACACATCCTCCATAATTCCAAAGAATTTAACAAAAATAAATAAGAATTTTCTCCCCAAAGACACGGCTCTATTACCATACTCTTCTCTCAGATAGCTGAATCACAACATCACACATTATTTCAAAACAATACCGCACCAAAGACTCCTACCTGTCTTGCTCTGACTGCCTTAAATCACTACAACAATGCTGGTGTTGGACTTTTAAGAAATCATTGTTTTTAACTACAGGCCATTTGCTGCAGTGAATCACTTGGGGAGGGGGAGAGGTTTTGACAGCTTTTCTGAAGTAACCTTCAGAGATGAACTTGGAAGCCAGTTACTTCCGTTTAAGATGCTGACCTGCTGTAAAAAAACAAGGTTTTTAACAGACACATCTGTTGTTTCAAAGCATTTTCCCTGTGAGGTGTTTGTATATTATCCTCACTACTACATCTAGACCATGAAGTATAGCTCAATGAATAACTAACAGATGATTACATTTATGAGTAAAGACTACTCATAGCAGACAGCTACTTCCTACAGGTGACAAGCAATCTTCGGCTAGGGCTTCACCTGACTAGTCATTTTGGGACATGATCACAAGGGCTGGAGACTGATGAAATTATCCTGTCCAACATCAAACACAAAGTGGTTGTAAATCAGCTGAGGCTATGGCAGGAGGAGAACAACTCATTCTTTATGCGGTACTGGCAGCTCTTTCACCTAGTAGCTACATTAAGAATCCTAACAATGTCATTAAGTGACCCCAGGAAGAACTTGGTAAATTTTTATTATTGACATTCATATGAATTTAGCATTCATTCAAAGGGTAAAAAAAACCCCTGTGAAACACAAAGCTGCATTATTGTACAGCAGTAAAATGGTTTATTAGGAGGGGTCAGAGAGTACTGGGACAACACTCTCAAGATACATACATAAAATATGCCTGTTGTAACTCTGTGTTTGACCTTGTAGAGCCGTGTAGGTGCTTAGCTGGCATACCATTATAATATCCCAATGGCTTGCTCCATAAAAAGAAAATGATAAAAGTCTGACCTCTGCAATATAACCTTTTTTCCCCCTAGAATAAATAATTGTTTCTCAAAACAAATGTAAGTAAAAAAGGCTGCTTCTACTGGTGATGACCTGACACAGACATGGTGTAAAGAAACACATTTTAGGAAACAATGTGGACATTATACCTTTAGAAAGGTTCCAAATAATAAATACATCCATTATTGTCCATATGCCAAGGAGCTTATTGCTGTAACTCCTGCTGCTACTATCACGGGTGGTATATAAATCTGCCCACAAAAAACAAAGTGATCAAAAATATATTCTCTGTGTAACTACCTGGAGGATCATGGGGATAGAAATACCTTGCAGACTTAAAATAGGTAATCAAATCTTCATTACAGGAATATATTTTGGGCGGGGGGGGGGGGGGGGGGGGGAACACTAGCAAGACTATCCAGGGTAAACAGAGATTCAGTAAGGTCCATTGTTTTGGTCTTTGTGAACATCCACACCTGCTACACAAGAACACTGGAGCAAATATGCATGAAAGGAAAAGTCACGTTGTGATCAGCCACTTGGTTTGGGAATGAGAATGAAAACGATGTTTGTACATTTATGTATCTTTTAATTCCAGTAGTTAATTCCCCAGCTCACTTTCCCCATCCCTCTCCAACAGTCTTTTACCCATCTATTAAAGAGACTTCAAAGTGATAAATGTTCCGTCTCTATTAGGTTTTCCTAGCGAATGCCACACTAACACAGTATTTGGATTATTTGTGAAGAGTTTAGGATGTTAGATATTCAAGACAATTTGTCCAAATCACTAATAAGTTGACTGTGTATTCAGTGTTGTAGTACAGACCTTCTTGGAGGACTGGGGGCTATATGTGTCTGCTTAAGGGCTTTCATTTTGATGAGTAGAATTACAAGGCCTTGTTTCAATATTTATACATGACTGTAAGCAGAGTGATTGCTTTACATAAAGTTCTGCAGCAAACGATACATACATAGTGTACTCAATCTATGTATTTCACAAAAACTACATTTCATAACACAATTCCCAAAGCTCTATCTCTTTAATGCCCTCTTGTCTAGATTCTCATAATAGAAAGATCTGTCTTTCCTGCCCCCTGAAAATAAATCCGCTCCTCACCAAGGGATCCCCAAACTTCTCTAAAGCATAAAAATACTTAAAGGGGAAAAAAATATCCCCTTCAGGGAAAGGTGTCAAGGGAAAGAAATGAGTGGATGGAACAATAATCCTACAATATGTCAAAGAAATATATTTTCCAAGTGCTTTACTTGATGGCTATTTTTGTGCTCTCTCTCAGCAGTGCTCCTTCAGCGCTTACACTTTAATTGTCCTGCACTTTGTCTGTGGAAGGTATGTGTTGGCTGGCAGCCAGTGTTGGCTAAGACTCATCTTGTCACTAGTGTCAAACAGCATGTACAGAACAATATCCCAATTAGATCCCTAAGTGCTGGAAACATGATACACTGCTGTTATGTCTCTCTGGGACCTAGAGGTAGGAAGTTTTGAAAAATAGATTAACCGTGAATATTCATTCTGATCTCTTGCAAGGTAACAGTAGAAGCCTTGACAAAACTTATTTTTTTAGTGTTGTAAACCATGGCAATGATCCTGCAGCAGTGCTTCTGGTGTGTGTTAGAGAAGACTGAGTTTTGTACCCCTCTACATGAATCTACGTCATTAGCAGGGCTACCATTTTATCTTTCAGAAGATCATGAGTTAGAATTACAATCCTATCGGTGTTTTTCCTGAAGATTCTTCATCACATTTTTAGCAAAGGGATCTGTTTTACCCCTTACTATACTAATGCCACCTACAGGCCTTTCAGATGTTTCAACGGAGAAATGTTTAAAGATCAGCTCCACTAAATTATTGTTGAAATGCATTCTTCAAAGTGTCCTGAGAACTAGGGGACCTTTCCCAGTAAAACATAAGTAACAGAGAACACTGCATATTGTGAGGAATCTGACTTGGAGAATCTCCTTCTGTCCTCCTTTAGAAACAAAAATGCTCTTGTGAAAAATAAAGTTACATGAGGCCTTCCAGAGCCAGTTCTATTCTTCGCAGTAGCATTTTGTCTGTTCCAACCTGTCGCTTTTCCTTTCATCTTTAAGGAAAAAGTTTTTAAAGTGGAAAAGAATTTAGGTTGCTCACAGTTTCAGTGCTAAAACTCACATATCTAATCTCATCCTATGCACTGATCTAACCACTTTTGTAAGCCTATTTGAAAAACTTTTGTGAAACACTCCGAGAATTATTCAATTCGATGTCAAGGTGTGATCCACATTTCAGTGGATCAGTTGATACTTGTGAGACCTTTACTCATCCAGGTTATCCCTATCCCATCTTCAGTGCCATCTGCACTGGGGTTTCTGCAAGGCCCTCCTAAATTGGCTTCCCATTGTTGCTTTGTAATTCCCATAATTTGTATAACTCTCAGTCTCATAATCACCTGGCAGAGCCCTATTCCCCATTTGAAATAATCCCAATGCTGCTGCATCCAAGCTTGCAGACAGTGAAACAGGGTTTGCCTGAAGGACAGCTTTGATTGTTGCATTTATAAGAAAAAGGCACTTAAAACCAGCATGAATGTTAAAAAGAAAAGTTAGGTGGCATATATCCTGAATTTTCATAGGAGGTAAAAGTGGATGATACCGCAGAAAATTCACCCACATTAATCTGGCTGAGCTCTAGATAATAACCGGGTATGCACAACCTGTCTATGTGGGCCCCCTAATCTTTAAGGAGATTCAATTGGTTATAATTAAAGGTTTCAAGCAAAATACTAGAAAGAAAGATACAAACTGTCTATCCGCAAAAGAAACTAGACTGCAGCAGTGTAAACTGCTGCTTATTTTACTGCTTATTTTCAGTCCGTAGTGAAGAAGAAATACATAGATTTAATGATAATTACAGTCTCAACAACTTTAAAATTTGTAATTTGTACTGTAGCTAATCTTTTTTTTCCTGGCTTACAGGCATAAGATTATACTCTAATTTAATATGTGCAATATCATTGTTTTACTATTCTGATAGCAGTCCTAGATACTTAAAAGTATCTGCTTTGCACACAGGTTAAGCTGTTTAGCTGAGTTTACCATAAAGCTTAAGTGTGACTCAATATTTTGAGTCATTCATTTGATGTGGTAGCCATAAAATATTTTTCATGTCTGTAACTCTTACAATTCCATGCAATAAAATCTCCTGGTTAGTTGAAAATTAAGTCAGACAAATAAAAAGAGTAATAATGATCTCGTATCTGAAAAAAAACAGTATTTTTTAAAGTTTTCTGAAGTGCAACTCAGTTTTTAATACAACCCTGAATAGTTTGCACGTTGAAGGCGGTGAAGTCAAGGTGAAATAAAAAATACTTGATTCTCATGGTACCTTAATACTCTAGGCAATTTCTTTTACTGTATCAAGTTTTCCCTACTTTGAATGAATGAATTTCTTTGTTGTAAAAGATTTACACAAGCAACAAGGAAAATGGTCTAAACCTATAATATGTCAAGAAAGTTTGAAAGATTAAAACATGATTAAATTTTAATCCAGAAAGATTAAAGATCTGCACGTGTTAGAACCCATTGAAATTAAACCTGCATGTGGGATTGTATCTGATCACACAGACCAAACAAAAAAAATATAATTATCATCCACACAAGTTTTACATGTGTTCAATATAAAATATATTTCCAGTTAAATGCTCTTTGAACTGTATGATCTGTCTGTATTAGCAACCTTTTTCTACTATTCCAATAAAAGTTAAAATTTTTTCAGATAGAAATGTGGGATTAAATCCTGGCTCAAATGAAGTCAACAATAAATTTCCAGTAGCTACAACAGAAAGAAAGATTTCTCCAGACTGGCTTTTAAATTTTTGTTTCCATCATCAATCTGAATTGCTCACTTTCAAGGCTTCCCCCCTCACGCCACTCCATAAATTAAGTAAATACATAGTATTAACCTAGTAAACTATACATTATAATAACAACTTGTATTTTCTTGTGATAGGATTATTGAAGAGTAATTGTGATAGTTACTAGCCGTTTGGCAAATTGCTTTGATAACTCAAACCCTAGTGATAAGAAAGAAAAAAAAATCTGGATTACTTATTTATATGTTACATACTTCAGTACTAGAAAGAGCCTTTCTTTGTGGCAGCATATGAATGTATCCGGCAATGAGACTTGTCTTCCACAAAGATGATTCTCTCATTCATTGTGCTGTAGAGCTGACAATTTAACATTAGGAAGGAAAAAACATATTTTGGTGCTTTGCTCACACCTAGATCTTTCCAACATTGACATAAACTTGCATGGCTGGTCTGATCAGGCTTACACAGTCCCACCTTTATCTCTGTCATTGAGGAGCAGATGAATCATTAGTTTGCACAAATGAATGGCCATGAGTTCACTGTTTCATCTCTTTTCAGAGGAGAATGTAGACTCTACCAGCATTTGTGCTTTTTTTTTTATCTAGCCCTGGGAAAGAAAAATGCTCATGGCACATGTCCAAAAGTTAAACAGATCAGAAGGATGAAGAATCATGTAAAATTTCAGTACTATGATAAAATAATGAATTAATAAAGCAGAAATAACCAAGGCTTCCCAGGAGAAGTTGTACATTACTTGTACAAAGGAAAAGATTTAAATATACAGGTCCATCCTGATGTTGGCAAAGGCATTAAAGCCTTTGCTGTCTTACTGTAAAAAATTCACCCATGCTCTATACATGATCTGTTTCTCTTGCCTCTCCTTTCAGTCCCTAGAAGCCTGACTGCTGTGAACTGTAGAATCATAGAATATCTCAAGATGAAAAGGACGCATAAGAATCATTGAGTCCATCTCGCTGCTCCTCACAGGACTACCTAAAACCAAACCATATGACTAAGAGCGTTGTCCAGATGCTCCTTGAACTCTGACAGGCTTAGTGCAATAGTCACTTCTCTGGAGAGCCTGTTCAAGTGACCAACCATCATCTCAGCAAACAACCTTTTCCTAACGTCCAACCTGAACTTTCAATGTAGCTTCATTCCATTTCCTCATGTCCTATCGCTGGTCAACAGAGAGAGGGCATGGGCCCATCCCCCTCTACTGTTCACCTTGAGGAAGTTGTAGCCTGCAATGAGGTCACCCATCAGCCTTCTCTTTTCTAAGCTTAACTGGCTTCAGCTGCTCCTTGCATCATTCTGGCTTGGGTGGAGGCCCTGTTGCCGAACCACGTTCCACACCATCTGCCTGGGACACGAGTGGAATATTCTCAGGGACCCTATGGCAATTTGATCACTGAGGTTACATTGCTTCTTTACGTCTTGATTATTCTCAATCTAGCAAAAAGTGTTACCTTTAGTCGTCCTCCTTATTGCCCTCCTCACATCCCCCTCCCTTACTTAAAGACAGAGAGAACTTTATTTCATTGAAAAAGGTAGAAAGATTCCTGAAGAACTCCAACTGGGGTGAAAGTAGCTCAACAACAGCTCATCCACTTCCAATCAGGCAAGAGTGTTTGTCTCCTTTTTCCATATACTAACCAGCTGAGTTCAGTAATATTTTTATTTGCTGCCACAGCAGTGGGTTAGTGGTCCTATCCCTCCTCCTCCCCTATTTTCATAACAAAAACTTCCAAATAATTTGTTGTTTTGTCTGGGGTAGAGGCAAGAGAAAAGTGAGAGAAAGGGGGTGAGAGAGAGAAGAAAGAGAAGTAGAAGTAGTATTAGTCTTTGCATCTGTGGTCTTTAAGTTATCTCTGTTTTCATGATTCCTGAAAGCTTACATTTTGTGAAGTTTTCATTTTATTTTAGATAACAGTGCCCAGAATGGCAAACTCAGTGAGTAAGGGAAAAAAATCATTCGTATACGGTAATAAATGGATTTCTGCCAATGACAGGTCATGATACAGAAAAAAAAATCTGTGATGACCCTCTTTACTTTGCTCTCATTTATCTCCTACTGGTGTCCACTGATAGATTTCTGCTGTATGATTTATTGCAGAAAAACACCACCTAGGAATGGGCTTTTGATAAAATTGTTCAAGGATTCCTGGACAATAAATCCTAATCTTTACACGCATGCTGCAAGATGTTTCACCTTTCTTATGCTATAAATAATATATGGCAAATGTGATAATAAATCCATACATCTAAGCACTATCTGTGTAGTTTAAGAAATAAAATTACAATATGTAAGCGTGATGCTAATAGCAGCTATATAATGCTGGGAATATTGATGGCAATATTTGTTTATTTCAGATTCAAATTTCCAGCACTGTGTTGTACTGAAATTCCATTGCTTTTATCAGCCTGGATAGTTATGTTCTGTAAGGAAATCTGTGTAAACACAACAGACACTAGCTGGCTTGAATGAACAAAAATGATCCTGTAGTTCTACCAAGAACCTTGCTGAGGAGATCAGCTGAAATTTTCAGGTCTAGTCTATGCAAAGACCTCTCTTCACAATCTACAGTAGGAAGTGTGTGATAGCACCTGTCATCTTCCTATGACCCTACAACCATTCCATTGGGGTTAAATTTGCACAAAAATAGCATTTAAAGCTCTCTGAAAACTATAGGCTCAAGGCCAGGATGTGGCCTAATTTTACTTGAGAGTGGGAATGAAGTATAACTTCTGGCTGGAGAATATGTGCTATCGAAACGGTTCTAAGCTCAAAGTCTAACTTTAATTCCCGAGTCCTGTACAAGCTATAAAATATTTCAAGCATCTTCCCCTTCATGCATCCAGAAAAAACAAGCAAGCCTTTATCTAGAATACGAAAACTGGTAAATCAGCTATTTGTAGTCAGACCTAATCATTTGAGATGTGTAAAAGGACAAATACTATGACAAGAATATGAATGATTGTAAGAGACAGAGGAGAAAAGTGATATGATGAGAGTGAATGACAAAAAATAAAATACAATCATGAAATTTATCACTCTTAACTGTGGTTTCTGTGAGAACAAGACCCTTTTTTGTTGTTGAGAGTTTGATGTAGTCAATTTTGACTCACTTTTCTAGGTAATTTTTTGTAAAATTTGGACATCTTAATACTTGACTGCTTTTTTATTTCCTACCTGAAGAAAATAAAATATCTATCATGGACTTGTGCAAAAGAGAGAATGTCACTACAGTATTTTCCTTATGTAATGACTTGTAAAGGATTTCCTCTTTGACATTTAACACCTGTGAAAGAGTGCATTCCACACAAGAAAGCCAAGAATGTTATTTTTGACCATTGCATCTTAAGAGACAATAATACTAAAATACTGAAGGAAAAAAGGAGTCGGGAAAACTGCAAGGAAAACCCCCAGACCTTTAGTTGAGAGGGCCCTACTCCACATAAACAATGTATTTGATTTCCTCTATGTCCTCTGATCTATACTGAAGGTCAAAGAAGGAAATGCCACAGAAGTTATGATTATGTGAAATGAAGTGAGAAACAATGATTCAGCGTAATAAACACTTCTCGCAACTACAGAATGTTCTGCTCACTGAAATTGTCTCCCAGGTGTCTGCCTGTCTCCAGGACACATGGGTAATCCCAGGCTGAAATGACAGTGTGGCGTATTATTCTTAGAAGTACATGACCCATGTTGGTTTATATGAAAGGAGACTCACCTAGCCTCTCTAAAACACAGCAGAAACCTTTCCCTTCAGTTTGCCTGAGTCAAAACATCAACTTTCCACCTTCAATCCCGGGATTTGAATTTCAGTCATCTGTAAAAACCTATGTGATTTTCTGAGTAAATTCCTCTGTCCTCTCAGATGCAAGACAGACTAAACTGCTCCTATACTTGAACCACATCCTAAAGTGCACCTGTTTCTCTATGGACAACAACTCTAACAATTCTGAGCAGAAGAGCTTCTGATAAAGCGTTATAGACCATCAAACCTCTGCTGTCATGCTGCTGCACTTGCAGTTTATGGAACAATAAACTTAAGCTGAAAAAATAAGCTCAATTTCTTATTTTTACAAATAGACCCCAGATTCACTTTGGGTTCAAATCTCTTTTCTCATATGAGATATCCTGCCTTCCCCCATGCCAGAATTCTTGCAATTATTTTTTGTCAGCAGTTCCTTTCTCTATATAGAATAAGACCATTATTTTACCAGATTTCTTCTTACCTCTTTATAAGGAGTTTCCTTAGCCTTATTTTTTTCTGCCATTTGAGTAAATTGGTATCTATTTTCAAAGAAAAAATAAAAATTGAAAAGTAAATGGGTAGAGCTGGCTGAGCACAAATTCAGAAAATGTGTTTCAATAAAATGTAACCTTCAAATTTAGAATAATATTTCGTATATTCTCCAAGAAAGTACGCACTATAAGGAGATATAAAGCTGAGTAAAGTCCTCCACAACAAAAAGCAATTCCACTGAAAGGTCTGAGCTAAAGATTTTCCTAAATCTGCTGCAATTTATACGTGTTGAATGACTGGTCTCCTTATTTTGCTAGAAATCAAGTCATGCAAAAGCAAAGAAAATCCACGCTGTCTTCCTTGTCTTCAGAGCTCCTTCATGAATGCACTTAGCATTCTGATTTGAAGGTGCCAGAAAAGCAGTACAGGGATGAGAACAGCCACAATAACACCACATCCTTCACAAGTACAACCCAGTTCCTTTGCCCAGTTCCCTTCGCTTCAGCAGCTCCAGCCTGAAACACCTGTAGGTGTGCTTCAAGGACCGTGAGCACCTCTTCCTAGTATGTCTCATTTCCATACGGAAGGTGTAAGGCCATATCTACTTCATCCTTCCCAGGAAGATGAACAAAACTTGTGCTATTTTTATTTACGATATCTCCAAGAATGAGAGGGAGATATTTACTTATTCTGGATCAGTCTGTGGTTTATTTTCAGAGCCAAGGATGTTACTATCTGATTAATGATTTTAGTGCATGAATTGTACATACACTCTGGAGCCTGCTCATAAGAATGCTGGTGTATTGCAAGGGCAGCACAATTACTATAGCTGCTTCATTCTCTTTAGCTTCATGTGCCTTTTTTATGTATAAACTTTTTTCAAGGTTCTTTGAAAAAATATGGATTGTGAATGCATATAAACCAAAACAGCCCAAAAATTTTGTTGAAGAAAAACTGTGAACTGAACTCAAAGTTTCCTGGGAAACAACTGTTTTTCTGGAAAGTTGGGCAGTTTGGTTTTGGAAAATTGAAAAGTGAAACACATGAAACACTTTGGCATAGTTTTCAAAGATGATTATAAAAAATTGAGGTTTGTTTTTAGTATCTTTATATATTTTTCAGAAAAAAAGTAAAGCTTGATGTTTGCTTTGTTTTTTTTAAGGAAATTGAGAAACCTCTTAGTGAGTATCTACTACTGTGTAAGACTTTAGCACATTGTGTTATATAACTATAATTATATTAATTCTTAGGATGGAAATTTCTTGAAGATTTGCAGTTGGATAACATGACAAATTTATCAAAGAATGCAATTTAAAACTTGATTACTAAATATATCAAAAGTAATTTTATTCAAAGGATTTTTTCTGTTTCAGAGATAAGTTCCATTGAGAGTTGCTGATAAATTGTACCTTCACACAGGCATCAGAAGTACCTCGTATGACCGCTGCAATCTTTTGTTAAAATAGATAATGATTCATTAAATTAATAATTAAAAATTGAAAACATCTCTTTCCTACTCCTGAATAGATTGAGCTACTACAGGAATTTTATTCAAAATAAATTTGGCTTAAAAGTAGAGAGTGTCTTTCAAAGACAGTGGTCCTAAACCAAATATTCAAAAAATTAATTTGTTCTCCATTCTAGAGGCAAAATCAAAGTGGTGTAGGATAGCAAAGAAAGAAAAAAAAGCAAAAGGAAGAAACCTCTCCTGTCAACGTCTAGTTCAAACCATGGCTCAGGTACATCTGAGATAATTTATGGGAGCATAATGATCTGCATCAGGAATCTCAAGCTCAACCTGTCGCATGACTGAGCTAGTTTCTATGAAGAACCGAGCAAGCTGGCGCCATAGCAAATGAAGAAAATTAGTTCAATCACTTTACAAGCTTTCTGTTTGTGGTCTTTCTGGCTCTATCTGAATGAAATATAGGAAGAAAATGCTCACAAAAACATAAGCTGGATGCCTCTGTAGTTTATGATAGTTGGGATGTGGAGGGAAGGTGGGGAATTAGTGTTCCTAAGGGGATGTCAGACAAGTGAAAACAAGGATGTTTTACAAGCAACATACTGGAAGTCTGGGGATCAAAACGAGAAGGATGTGATAGCAGTTAAATGTCTGGCCTCTAGAAGGGAGCCAGACAACCCTGGGGATAAAGACATGGTAAGTGGGTAAACAGTGGTGCTGGTAGCAAAGTTATCTTTCAAAGCAAGGTGTCCTCATGATCAAAAATTATATATCTGACTGCACATGCAATATTTCTAAATAATATTCTTCCCCAACCCTGTTGGAAATTTAGCCATTGATCTGCAAAACAACAATTAAAAACACATCCAGCAAGATCTACTTTAATATCACATAGTGGAACTGCAATTCTGTGTCTGCAATTTGCAGACGTATCCATGGAATTATTCAGATCAGGTAAGGGTGAATCTGAATGGTGAGAAATCTTAAGGTCAGAAAGAGTTATAAGGAAAAGGAATATGATTTTGTAAAGTAATACAGGATGTTAATTTGGAAATATTTTGTTGAATGGTTTTGAAAAGTTCCATGACTTGGGAAAGGTTTTTTGAAGTAGACCCTTATTTGTTGCTTTCTTTCACTGAGAGCTTAAAATTTAGGGAATAAAACTTTAACAGTAACCAATGTGTTTGTGTCTTAATGTTTGGAGTCCTTAAATCAACAAGATTTTATCTTTTATCTGTTTAACAGTGCATTTTTTTGTCTGTAAGTGTGCTATGAGGAGCTCACTCACACTGAGGTCCTCAGTGCCCAGAGAGTCTTCCAATAACTTATGAACTGGAAGAGTCCTCCTCAACTAAAAAGTCAAAGAAAGCTGCGTCAGATTAAAGGTCAGTAATGGCTAATAAAAGACGAGGATGAATGATTAAAAATTAAAAAAAAAAAAATTAATTAAAAGGCTATTTTCCCCATTTTTTTCTGTCTCTTGCTATTTTTTTCAAGTGACCAGAATGTTTTAATTGCCTCAGCAAATACAAGAAAAATATTTTTAAGTAAAAATAAGCAAATAAATAAAACAGTACGGCAAATCTGCTGCATAGTGATTCCTTCATTGTTATGATATTGAAGCACAAACAGGTTTAATTTTTCATCAACTTCCATGGAAGAATAGAATACTTAGATGGCTTCATTCCTTCTGACACTGACGACTACTCTGCATTTCGTCAGCACTGATGAATGCATTAAGAGCAAATATAGAGATGACGAATTAGATGGCTTAATAAGGCTTTCTGACATCTTCTGTGGTGGAAACAGCTCTGTGGATAGTCACGTCATTATTAACATCCAGTGCTACTGGTCATATTCAAAAAAACTTTTACACTGAAGTCAACAGCCTGGATTTATGGGTGTGATAACTCTATTGTAGTCGACACATTCAGGAATTAATCTGACTGAGAAACATTGCAGAGTCAAGACCTTGATTTCCAAGCTTGTAGGTATGGTGTGAGTAAAAATCTATTCTACTATCTATTTGACACTGGTTTCATTGAGTTTTTGGATGTCATTGCTTTCATCCGTTTAGATAGCTGTGTATTTAAATTCAGAGTACATACTACTCAATACAGCCTTTGAGGAACATTGTGTGTATCCCATACGCTGCAACACAAGCATATCCTCATCCCATCTAGAACATGATGCTTTTGGTGGGCACAGCATTCCCCAGCAGTCCCTGGGAGCACAGCCAAAGGCCTTTTTCTAAGAGATCAAAGAGATGAGGCACTTGGTGCCAAAGAATACATCAGCAAAAAAAGAAGTCTGTTCTCAGGGAACTGCAGTGACTGTGGTCTGAACCTGAACCATGAAACAGATTGTTGGAATCACTTGCCTTTAGCACAGGCCCTTCTACAACACCTGACTCCCCAACTGAATGGGCATATGATTACGTCTAAACCTAGCAAGCAAGCTCACGCTACCACTAGCATTCTATCATCAGCCTTCAAATCAATTAATAACTTATCTCTTGGACTCATCAATGGACTCATTGATTAAAAACTGTGAAAAAAAGTGCATGTTTGTTGTCCTTAGGGTGTGGTGTGAACAGCAAGGGAGAGCAATTGTGGAGAGACTATGAGTCAGACTCTGAGTGGACAGAAGCTCTTTGATTCCTCTTTGACGCTATGGAGATTTTAGTAGACCTTATCCTATTTTTCTTCAGTATTTAACCACCAAAACTCCACTGTCTTCACTGAATTACTGCTAAAAGACATACATGTCACACATCTACAAGTCTTAGAAACTCACATGTATACTGAAACATATTCGGATTTTAAAGATTTTTGAGTGCAACATGAGCATATTTGAGAACAAAATTTAAAGTAATTGCCATTGATAAAACCAGCAAATTGGATAAATAAAACTGAGGCTTTTATTGTTGCATGTTAAAAGTTTTATTGGGATATAATTATGACCAGACAAATGAACGTAGGCAAAATCCATTCCACAAGGACAGTATCTGTGGTAGACAGTCCCTTCCACCAGAGACTGGGAGGATATTCTACAGAGAAGTCACATATATGATTGCCTTGTACTTACACGATTCCATGGACAACAGCGTTCAGAGGATACTGGAGACAATGGGTGAGGCTCAGCGGATTTCTTTAATGTAATCTGTTACAGACATTTTGTGCTCTGATCTTACCTCTACTGTCATGTGGAAAAACAACAAACTCTCTGCCTTTGACAACTCTGGGATGTCAGCAGCTTCTCTTCGCTGGCAGAGAAATGAAAAAAACAAGAACACAGAGCAGTCCACTGTGAGGCATAAATAAAATACATCTCTAATGTTCTGACTCTCACTGTCAGCATCTGATTTAATAGTAAATAAAGAGTTTTCTTTACTCAAGCTTGGCACTGGGTGTAAGATTCTTCACGATAACAGCAGTCTAATAGATGCTCAGTACATCCTTACAGTGTATATTTCTCTACAACCACATATACAGCTTTGAAAGCAAATCTATATAACCAAATTAATATTTGTATGGAATATTGATAATTGACATAAACAAGAGGTTTAATTTTTCAATACTATACCATTATGCTATAAGCGTTGTTATGAAAATTAGGATTTGTGCCACTTTTTCAAATCACGACTGACTTTTCCACTTCTGATCTGTAGTGCAGATCAGTGATTTAGTCATAAATATACAAAAAAGGTAACTAAAAATACAGCAAGTCTTCACTAATAATCAATTTGCAGACTTCTAAGAGCTGTCATGACTTGTCATTCTTAGAGAAGCAGGTAAAAATTAGTTTTCCACCACTAAGCAGAGTCACAAATAGCAGTGGTTTCCTTGGAAACTTAGCAGCAGTTCACAAAACACTACTTCCAGGGGAAGAGTGAATTAAAAGATACATTCCCTGTCCAAACTTTAATTAATCTCCTCTCTTAATAACACACTCCCACATCAACTGTGTGTATTTGGTGCTTGTCTCAATACACCCTCCTCCTGAGTCCTGTTTCATGGTATATACATAGTGTGAATGTGTAACTTGCACAGATTTTTTACTGTATTGATTATAATGTGTAAAAAAAAATCTATAGAGAAATAATTATGATTTTTTAAAAATACATATTTTCCATAATTGTCTACAATGAGAAAAGTAGTTAGCAGTTCAGGAATTTTAAGGTTCTTCACCTAAAAAATGCAATTCAGATGAGAACAGCATTACTGTCTCTTAAGTAAACATCATTAAAATAAAAGTTTGAATTCTCCCTTGAGGACAGAAATTACAGAAAAGCAACACACACTGACAGGAATAAAGTTACATCTCATCATTCACCATGAGCTGTCCTCAGGCTCGTAAGTGAGACACAAGTTTTTGTCACATAAGTCAGAAGGTGTATGCTGCCCTATCTGCACCCCACTACTCCCCATCTCCTGCTCCTTACAGCAGAGTACAACCATCAGGGGGTCTCATTTTGACATCTACCACCATTTCACAGCTCATCTACGCACTTTCAACACCAGAGACAAAGCAGAAAGCCACATCAGTAGTGGCTCCACAATTTCTAAAAATAGTCTTTATATTCACTGTATAAAAGACTTTGGGTATATCAATGTGATACAGCCACTATCTGATAATTATGTATGAGAAAAGCTTAATACCTTAGCTATAGGTAAAGATATTCAGACTTAAGGAGCAATTGGAGCAATGCTAAACATATTCCAATTTTATCTAATTGTAATGGAAATACAATGATTGCAAGCTGTTTTCAACAACTTCAGTAAAATGCAATGAAGAAATTCCAGCTTGGTAAGAAACTGCTTTCTTGATAATAATTCAGCTTTCATATACTAGACATCAGGAATTTTGAGGCTAGGAAAAGGTTTTTTTCTAGAAGATGACCTGATTACATTGAGTGCTGATTAGAGTTATAAGGTTGCACCATCAATCCTTCAAAAATTCTGACATTTCACAGCTGGAATTACTTTTACAAGTTACAATATACTCAAAGAAAATGTTTCATACTGACAGGACAAGATCATCCAATGAGTGACCTAAAAAGGAGAAAACAGAACTTGCTATTAGTGGAAGTTTAGTTCCTTGCTGTGTGACAGTTAGACAACATACAACATAATAGCCTTAATTTGGTCTGCCATGGACATCATAGTCCAGGGATTCATTTTGCATCTATTGTGTGTATGAACCATTTCAGACTTGCCCTTTAACACTATGCGAGAGCCTATATGTTCATCCCATGAGAAATCTTAGCTTGAGTCAACAGCGGATACTACATTCCTTTCATTATTCCATGAAGATTTAATCCATGTTCTTGCTCCTCTTTCTAGGCCGTTACATTTTTGTTTACACGTCAAGTACATGTACACACATATTTGTGTGTGTACATACACTTTCTCTAGTCCATTGTTGCTATTTTTATCTTCTGCTGCTGTCTTTCCTGTTACTAAACACTATGCGCAAGATAATCCTAAGTACAGCACTTGTTTATTAGTTGATTTGGGCTCCTATCTAATTCCATGTTGCTGTTTGTCTCTGATCATAACCAAACCTATATCTAAACCACCAGAATACTGACTTTCTTTCAGCCTCAGTATACACAGAGATAGGGCCACCTCTGGAATCTCTAATCTAACACACATACATCAGAGAATTCCAAAACATCTGTGCCAGGGAGTTAAGTGTGTAAAATACTTGTCTTAAATCAAGTGGTTTCAGTAACCCATAGAGTAACAATGTCTTGAAGTGCCTCACATTGAAGCCACACATGTGCCTTTTGAAGTGGCACTTAATGGAGTCATGAAGCCATGCAGTGACATGTACGAAGAGATGATGAAACGTGTCTCAGGTTGGGAATCAACCTGACTTCTGCCACAGTCAGCAGAATGTCTCATGTTGGCAGGAAAGGCACTGAAACTTCGGTGTGCCTGTGGCTTCTGAAGCCCTCATGGGCCAGAATATTTCTGGCTTTTCAGCACATCCTGTTTCAGTAATTTCTTTCTTTTTATTATATTTTTGCACTCCTTCTGCTGTTTAAGACATAAATATAAACAGAACCGAGTTAATCTTGTATTTTGTGCATGCAGCCCCGGTACTGCAAGGTACACAGACATTTCAATAGTTGAATAGTTTTGTGCATTTTAATCAAAGTAGTCATTCTTAATTCAGTGGCACACTTTCACTTAGATGCCTGTAATTATAATAATCTTAAGTAATAATACATGAGATGTTTTAAAATACTTCGTATTTGGCAATCTAATGTTTCAGTATTTTGTCTTAAGCTTATACCTGCTGCTTGCAATTCTGTGAAATTTTAAATCCAAATTTGTATCCTATGTAGACTATAATTTATATTTGCATACACAAGGCTAGAGTTCTTAATTTTTTTTACTTTACACCCTTTACATCATAAATACATGAAGGACCTTTAGTTATAGGAAATGTGATCTGACTGATGTGGAGCATTTTGTGTGTTTCCCATCTGTTCCTACTCATTTATTGTATGGTTAGAGCGAGACTGGGAAAGGGCAGTTTTGCCCTTTTAGTTTTTAAATAGCTACTGAGTTCAACATTTATAGAGTCAATATCTTATTCCTGGATACTTCATATGAAACTTTACTTAAAGCCTCACTATGGTTAATATGGGTGTATAATTTTCTGTGTTTTAGGCAGAAGGTTGCAATTCTATGGGTTAGTGTACCAACCATTTTTCAAGTGGTCTCAGTGCAAATGTTATGGTGCTTCTGTGAAAAATTCCCTGTGTTTATGGAAATCTGGAGAAGAAAAAGGAAAGGGAAATGGTTGGAGGTTTTGGTAAAGCAAGATCTAAGGCTGCAAAGTACTTACATTATCCCTCTGCAGATACCAGCTGAGAAGCAAAACTATAGGTCTCCTTTTCTTCTGGGAGCTGACCTCTTGTCTACCTACCCATAGCAGACAGTGGTTATAATATGCAGCAAATAAGTAATTTCCCCTAATTATTGAGTTTTAAACTGCCTAATCTTTACTTAGTACTTTTACTGTACTTTTATAAGGCTGTGTGAGGGAATAAAAAGGCACCACATATTCCTGCAGAATTTGTCACAATACAAAAATCCTTTTCAGTGCCTTGAGCAGTTTAGAAGTTATACTCACAGCACCTTAAAAACATAGATCTCTAATTGCATTGCATGAAAAAAGGGGAAAAAATGTTAGAAGGTAACCAGACAAAGAAGATGTGTTCCCCTCATTCTGTTCCTCATAATAGTGTTTCTCCTTTTTAACATATAAAGAAAGAAAAGCCCTACAATTTAAAGAAAAGTCACAGAACAAGCATGTCACTCACAGGTATTTATTCTCATTATTTACTACATCCCTACCTCCCAGGCTGCACAACCACAAATCTCTTTGGATCTCTTAGCTGCATATTGCATTAACCACCTGAAGCTCAACTGAAAACATTGAATGCATGTGTAATACAAATAAAGAATAAGGGAAAGAAATTTGGCTCTTCATCTTTTTGTCTCCTCATTGAGAGAAAAACATAGATACAGAGTGCCAAGACCGCTGATGAACTGCTACATCAAAATCAATCAAATATACAACTTAGATTTTTGTACTATTCTTTACAGTCTACTCACTATGTTTATTATTATTAGGGGAAATGTCTTTATGCTGAAAGAGGGAATGCCTCTTCTAATGTTCCTATCCCACCCAAAATCAGACTGACACAACAGTTGGGCAAGGTTCTTACTTCCCCCTGAGAAAGCAAGGCGTCTAGGGGGACATCTCAAATGCCTGTACACAAACATATGCATCCTGAAGAACAAACAGGAGCAACGGGAGGTCCATACATGGCGGCAGAGTATAGACATCACTGGTCTCACAGCTATATTGTGGAACTGGGGTTCCACAACCCCAGTTGCCAAACTGGGGTGCTGGGGGAGGTGGATGCATAAAAGCTCTTTAGGAATGACTGGCAGGGAAGACAAGTGTGTCACAGTCTACACAAAAGCACACCTTGAATGCCCAGAAAATTGGTGACAGAGCTTTTGAAAGCTTATGAGTTAAGTTTGGAGAGGAAGCCAACAAAGTGGGATGCCCTGGTAGTTGTCTGCCGTAGACCACCCAGTAAAAGCAGGCTGGTAAAGGCTACTTTAATGCTTAGCACAGGCATTCATAGCAAAAGGAAGACCAAGATACCTGTTTGCCTGATGATGGACAGAGCAAGTATTCTTGTAATTCTTGTAATTATCTTGCAAAGGACACAGAAAAGGGGTATTTAAAGCTTTCTTTGCTTCAGACTTTGCTGGCATGACCTGCTTTCAAGTGTCCCACATCCCTGCACCAATTAGTATCATTTTGGAGGTGAACAGTAGTACTCACAGTAGACAGGTATTCTGTTTAGGACTACTTAAATAAACTGGACATAAACAAGTTGATGGGATCAAATGAGATGCATCTGAGCTGGGCTTACTTGTTAATGCAAGTCTGCTTGCTATTATCTCTGAATAGTGGCAGCCCATGTTGAACAAAAAAATGTAAATCTTATTCCCATCCTCAAAAAAGGCAAGAAGAATAATTTAGGGAACTCCAGGCTGGTTAGCCTTGCTTATTTCCTAAGAAAATCAAAAGTAAGTCTTTATGGAAGCTATTTCCAGGAACTTGAAGGACAGGAAAAGTAATAGGAACAGTCAGGAAAGATTTATAACTGGCAAATCTTACCTGATCTAACTGCCTTCTGTGATGACATGAGTGGTTTGGTGGCTAAAGAGAAAGCAGTGGATGTAATTTACTTTGAATTTAACAAGGCTTTCAACACCATTTTCTGTAATTTACCTAAAACCAAACTTGGGGTTGGACTGGGTGAAATATGGGTGAAAAATGACTTGATCATAGGTTTAAAGTGTTGGGGTTAGCTGCTAGAAATCTGACTGGTAGCCAGTTATAGGTGACACCTCTGAAAGTTCAATGTGAGGTTAGCACCATCTATTATCTTTGTCCATGAACAAGCAATGGGATGCTATGCACCCTTCAGCAATGTCACAGCTTGCTCCAAACTGGGAGTGAAGGCCTGATACACAGCAGTGCTCACATAGAAGGAGCTTGACAAACTGAAGGAATGAACTGACAGAAACCTTACGCAATTCAACAGATAAATGCACAGTTCTGCATCTGGGGCAGCGTAACCCCTTTCATTGTTACAGACTGGGGAGTGCCTAATTATACAGCAGCTCTTCAAAATTAATCTGGGAAACCTGGTGAAGAGCCCAGCCAACGGGTCAAGGAAAGTGAAGGTTTTGCCTCTACTTGACATTAATGAATCTGTGTTGGGAGTACTGTCCGGTTTTTACCTCCTCAGAGCAAACTAGAGTCCAAAAAGGGACCACTGAATGTTTAGGAAGAGTTTGTTATGCTTCCAAAGAAGCTAAGGGGAAAGCCAACAGGTGTCTCCCATTGCATGAAGGGACATTAGAGAAAGTTGAGGTAGACTCTTCTCAAAGATTCGTGGTGGAAAGTGGAAGGTACTTGACACAGCCTGCAAGGAAACTTCCAGCTGGATATAAGGAAAACATTTTATTGCCATGAGAGCAGATGAGCACTGAAAAGGTTGCCCACATTGTCTTGTTGCCCACATCGACTTGTTGCCCACATTTCCATCCTTAGGGATGTCCAAAACTGAAATGTAAAGGTCACTTAGCAACTTGAAGCAACTTTTAAGTTATCCTTGCAGGCAATTGGACTAGATAATCTGCAGGGGGTCCTTTCCAACCTAAATATTTCCATGACTATGACATGCACCATTTGTTTCTGATCCTAAATGCATATTCTTTATTTGTGGGTAAATAATCAAGTACAAAGTTGCTGTCTGTTAAATAACAGGAATAACATGGGAATCATTCATGACTGCCACATGGAGCTAATGATTCAGGCCAATAAGAGGCTTCCCTGAAAGAAGTTGCCAATTGAATGCTTTAGATCTGCTCTAAATCTGCTCTAGATCTGCTCTTTTGATCTGCTCTTACTATTGTCATTTGTCCACTGTGTCATAGTGAAACAGGCAGTCTAGCTTGTCAGTACAATCTATATCATCCTAGCAGATGGAACCAAATGAAGGTAACCATCTGTCCATCCTGAATTCACGGAACTGCAAAACTGCAAGGTATTTCAGGCTGCAAGGAACCTCGGAAAGTCTCCAGTCCAAACTCCTGCTCCGAGCAGGGTCAGCTACGAGATCAGACAAGGCTGCTTGAAGGCTTTATCTGGACTGCTCTTGAAATATCTGCAGGAATGAATGGAGATTATAGTCTCTCTTGGCAACTGTTTCAATGCTCAACTATCCTGATAAATAAGTGTCTCCTTATATCCAGTTGTAATCTCCTTTATCTCCCACCGCGAAGAGCCTGGTTCTTTCCTGTTTTCCTGCAGGCCCTGCCAGGTTGCTTCTAGGGCCTCAGAAATCATTTCTTCTCTAGAATAAACAAGCCCAGCTCCCTGTCTTTTCTGACTGGACAGGTGCTCTAGCCCTCATCATCTCAGTGGCCGTTCACTAAACTTCCTTCAGGCTATCAACGTTTTTCTTGTACTGACCAAAACTGGATGCAACATCTAGTTGCAGTCTAATACCAAGTGGAGAAGGGTAGAGACTTCATTTGGCTCTGCTTCTATTATAGCTCGGGATGTTGTTGACCTTCTTTGCTACCAGAAGACAATCTTGGTGTATGTCCAGCCCACTGTCCACCAAGACCTGCAGGGCCTTTTCAGAGGAGCTGTTTCCCCAGCCAGGCAGTCCCCAGCCATTTCACTGTAAAAGGCTGCTCCTTTCTAGTGCAGAACTTTGCATTTTTCCTTGTCCAATTTCACGTTCTCAAGTTCATTGATAAAGACATGAAACGTTACATCTCCTAGCAGAGCTCCCTGTGGTATTCGCATTGTAAGAACCCTCCAAGTGGAATGCAGCCTGCTAATCAATACCCTCTAAGTGAAATAAGCCAACCAGTTCTTTAGCCGTTTAGTTACCTGCCTATCCAGACTGGTATTGCCTATCCCAACATGGCTTCAAGAATATTAGGGGAAACAGTGTTGAAAGCATTGCTAAAGTTGGTAAATAATATCCACTGTTTTCATGTCATCCACAAACCAAATCATTTTATCATTGAAAGTGATCAAATTGGTCACTTAATAGTAAACTCATGTTGACTGTTCCTCAGTCATCATCTTTTTCATATGCCCAGAAATGCTTTCCACAAGGACTTAATCCATGATTTTTCCAGAGACAGAAGTGAGTCTGTCTTTCCTGTAATTTCCCAGGTATTCCTTATGGCCTCTTTCAAAGATGAGTATAACATTTGCCTTTCTCTGGTCACTGGGGACTTCCCATGATCTCCATAACTGTTTATAACTTAAAAGACATGTATTTTTTAATCTACATCTGAACTAAATAACCTTGCAAATGACAGCATCTGCAGTTTTCTAAAGAAAAGGTTTGCTTTTTTTCTAGCTGGAACAGAGCAGCGTGTCAACAGGAAAAGGCATTCTAAACATATTGATACTTTTATCTAAGACTTCAAGTCAGCCAGGTATTTCAAATATTATATGATTTGTGCTTGCCCTCATTAGAAGACAATAGCTTACAGATGCCTGAACTCATAGGTGTATAAAACAGATATATTCACCCAAGCTGCAGCTTTTCTTAAACATCCTAACTTATTTCATCATTTAATAGCCTCTCCAGCTATTTCCTTGTTTGATTTTATCAGTTTAGCTCATACAATCACCTCCAGAAGGTTATTTTTGGTTTTAATATGGAAAAAGAAGTAACTAATGATACAACAAAGGGTCAAAGGATATCTCTGGGAAGAAAGTTCAAAAGAAAATATGAATTTATTGAAAGTTTTGTGTGTGATTTTATTGGGGGACAGAGAGCAGTCAGTAGGAACACAGGATGTGCATAAAGAAGTATCAGAAGAAAAATAAAATGGAGAAATTACTGAAACACACCATAAAACTAGATAGAGATAATGGAATCACACTGTAACAGTGATTGTGGCTGAAATCCAAGTATTTCAGTTTGCATTGCTTGGGAAGATAAGAAATAAAAGGAAAAGGAGGAATAGCATTAAAGAAACTTCCATATCAGAACTGCCCATCAGTTGAGCATCAATCAAGAGGTAAAGGGTTTTAAGAAATCTAACAAGTTCGAAGAGAGATCATTGTACTAGAAAATTATATTTTGTAAGGAAGACAATACAGGAATCTGATCTTACTTTGAGGGGAGGAATATAAATTGCTTGAAAGCAAATTTCGGGGAAATTTTAATTAAAGTGTTAAGGTGAAAGGAAACTGGATACATTGCAGTACAAGTTTATTAAATGTAAAGTGTGCCAGAATGATCTGCCAACTTTACATTATAAGCTGCCACCTTTCTAGCAAATGGAGATGTGCTACATATCTTTTATTTGAGTTTATATAAATCATGATAAAGTGGGAAAAAATGGCAGACTTATTATGACGAAAACCATGAAAAACGTTACCAAAAAGAACTATAAAATGCATGAAGATCTGGTTAAAAGGAAGATGGCAGGAGTAGTGCTAGAAAAGAAGGTATATGTTGGGACGATATTAACAATGAGCTCCTCAAAGTCAGTTCTTACCCTTAAGATCGAGATCATGAGAAAGAATTTTTTTTGTGTTTTCTCTTGAAACACTGGCATAAAACAAAGCATGTTGATGGAATTTGCAAGGACACATATTAGGATACGAAGATGGAATTAGGATACAGACGATGCAGATTCTGAATGGAATAAATGAGCCAAATTCAGTAATGCAGTATGCAAGGACATCTACTTATGGGCTGCTAATGAGAAATGTTGCTGTCCAGGTGACAATGATTGTTTAAGAGGAGGACATGGGTGACATTTTCAGGAAGGTAAAGGGTCACCAAGATTAATGCAGCTATGATCATAGGATGCATCAGCCAAGACGTATCAGTGAATGTAGAGAAATATTGCTACCATTAAACATAGTACAGTTGAGAACTCATTTGGAGCATTGTGTATAGTTTTGCACATTCATTTTCAGGAGAAATGAGCACATACCGAAACAGACACAGAAAAGAAATTGCAAAAAATAAGATACAGCTAAAAAGGAATGGTACTAAATTAGGCTATTAGAAGAATTTGAAATTTTTACTCCAGTGAAATGAAAAATCAGCAGGGAGATGGCTGGAACCAAGGAAAGCATTGGGTCAACAACATAGGGAAGAAATATTTAGCATAGACAAAAAAAAAACACACAAAACCAAATTTCTATAAATAGGTCATGAACAAAATAAAGAATGGAAGTTAGGAGGATCCTGGCCTTTGTCTAGAGAAGCTAGGTAGTAGGGCTGCCTTCCAGAAGGCATTAAAAAAAGAAAGGAATTGGGTGGAGATGCCACCCAGCCTTTACATTACTCATGGACTCCGCTGCACTCAGGCAGTCTATTGACCTCATGGGAAGCCGGTGCTGAGTGGAGAAGCCAAGAGTTTTTACTAGCACCAAAAGAACATGTGCTTTGAGAATTATACAGACTTTGGCCTACCCATATAAACATTTAATGGTGTCCTGGTCACATATACTCACACATCCTAATGCACACAGGCAAGCAAAATCCACTTGAGTGCCACATACATTCACCTCAAAATTAATGGAAGTATCAGTTAAAACAGTTGTGATGCCTTAGAAAATCTCCATGTCCTTTAGGGTCTGAATACATTTGATAAAATGGACTGTAATGCCTAGGATGCCATTAGCAGACTTGTAATGTTCACAGAAAGAAAAAAAATTACTAAATGACCTAACATACTCCACTAGCAGGAAAATCCATTTAAACCAAGCTATTTTTAAATAGACTTAAGCAACAGAGCTTCCAGCATGTTGTTCAGAGAACTACACAGTTTAATAGGTCTAAGTAATGTGCTCTGATTTCTGTCTTGGGCTTTGAAAAAACCCTTGTATGCTACCAGTCTTCTAATTAATTTTTATATCCAGCCAGCCAGTGCAATAGTTGAATATTTTAACATCTTATGGTTTCTTCTGACCAGGCTTGGCTTCACACTTACTAAAAAGCACCTTAAGAACATTCAATAACTTAATATAAATTGTTAATAGACACAACTCCTACACACAAATAAATAGAAGTGATTTATATGAGAGTTTATTCACAGCATGACTTGGCTAATTAAAGTAAACTTTTTTTTCTTATTACGTTTTATGGATTCCATTACTGTAATGCAGGGAGCATCATGCAGTGAGAGCAAATGAGCCTGAGGAGGAAAATATGACACATTTGCCTCCGCTGTGTAAGTCCTGTGGTATTTTGGCTAATACAAGACGATGCTTTGCTCTCAAAAAGGACTAAGAAAGACATCCAGTACTTAAAGTATCTTGATGTAAATCTAATCCCTTTGAATTGTAAGGATCACTTTGTGAAAGTGTGAACATTTGTATTATGGATCTTTATAAAAGCAAGTCCCAAGCTATTTTATGCTAATGCAATAATTGTATAGTAATAATATCACACATGTAGCAAGTGGCCACATTTTTCAGATATTACCAAAATAATATAGTCCTTGATAATCCTTATTTTTAAGCTCTATCATCACAGTGTATGTGTTAAAATATATAGATATTTCTTTAAATATAACGCATCGAAAAATGTACTTTTAAAAACAGTATGGATTTTAGGGTTTCATTGACAATAAAGAGGAAAAAATTTATACTAAATTTAGTGTTTTCAAGTGAACCCTGGTGACAATTTTTTTACATGCACCAAGAGCATCACCTGACACTAAGAGGACAAAGACATCCTTCTAAATTTTGACACACCATATTAAAATAAATTTATCTTTGATAGGTTTCGGTTATTTCATTCTTAACTTACTGATGAAGTAAAATATTCAAGTCATAGGTGGTATAAATTTATAACACCTGCTAACTTTGGGCAACTAGGTATTATGCAGGGTCTTCCCCAAGGTCCCCAAGATAAATTCTTTAACCATTAAAGCTTTTTTCAGTAACTCTGAAACACCTCACACTACTGATCTGTAAATAAATCATCACAGAAAATTGTGGAGCAATCTCACAAGGAAATAGGCATGTTGAACCTAAAGACTGAAATTCCTTTTTAAGTCACCCAAAAGTGAGATAATCTTTCCAAGGATCATTCCAGCTTGTGTGACAGTCATTTCAGGCAGTCTTAAGTAACTTCAGTATTCATATTCATTGAAACAACAATAGGACAACACTCTCAGATTACATGAAATATTCGTGCTATGTCAAAATACAATGACAAATGTAGCGGTGCTTTATTTTAACATATAGTTTAAAAAAGGACAAAATAGATTATAAATGAGAAGTAGAAGGAGTGGCCAGGACAAATGAGAGGACATTTAATTGGAGACGCCATGACCTTAAAAGATATGTAGTAGTGATACTAATTTCTTGAGTTCCATCTAGAACCATATTTTTAGGTATATTCTGTCATGTTCATCCAATACTGCTGTAGCAGCATGCAAAAATATTGCACAGCTGCTTCGTTGTTAAGAATGCTTAACAAAAACAGAAAAAGGAGAATATTTTTGTGTATATTTTGGGTTGTATAGATTCTGACTATATCAGTCTAAAATTACGGAGATACCTATGGCTCCCACCCTCATCTCCTGCTTAAAATATAAACATGATATTTTTAAAAGACAAATATGTTAAGAGTAGCTAAGCATCTCAAATTCCTCAAGCAGGTCAAACATTTATGGTCCAAGAGTACAGAACAAACTATCCTTATAAAGACTTCGATATTTTTTGTCATAAGGAAGGGGTTCCTATCTAAATCAAGGCTGGGTATACGAATTGGACCATGCCGATCGAACACTGTGAGTTGCGCATGAGAAGTCCCAAAAACTTAAAAAAACTAACTGTACTTGGCCTGGAACAACTTAAATTTTGTTTAAATGTACATTTATTGGGCCTACGAGCTATGTTTTCTTCTCATGCTTTGCTTTTTAAGTAGTAAAACTCCCTCATTCTTTAAGTAGAGCTTTCCTATCAAGTCTGTATAACCAACCCAAGACAAAAACAGTCAACTGGAAATAATAACAGCAATAATAAAAGACATCCTATACATCGTGGGTCAAAAGTGTAAGTTTCCAGCATATTAAAATTTACAGCGGTTTTTCATTGTTGTTTTGTACATGATGGCAAAATCTCTGCCATCTGATTACTAATAAAAAAAAAAAGGAAAAAAAACATGTATCTCATTCAAGGGCGTACAAAAATAATACCCACCCCATCATCCACATTGCCTGTAAAAATATGTTTCCCTATTTGAAATAGTACTGGTATTGCATTTAACTGGATTTACCAGTTTTGTATACCATAAAAAAAAAGGATTATGAAATCTGATTTAAAATAACAGCATGCAGGAAGAAGGAAATAAACTATGTTAATTTAATCTTCTTTCCTAAATGTTAACAGCAGTGTAAAAATGGATGCTCTCATCCTTGTAATCAGTTGCATGGTGCACAAGGGCAGCAGTCTCTGGTGCCTCATCTGTGAACTAATCTTTCATTTCATAGCAGATCTTTCCATATCAAACAACACAAATGACTTAATTTGCATGACAGGATTTGTAACGGGGCAAATCTAGTGTCAAAGTCGATTAAAGATTACACCGGAGAACTATCATAATCAGTACTCTAATGAGCCTAAATAGTACATGTAAAGTCTCCCCTTTTTGCCATTCCAGTCATGTATAAAAGGGAATGTGTTTCTTTTCATCGGTGAGCCAGTCCTTTGGTTTGCACATTACGCCCTACGTTGAGCTAAAGTCATGTCAGTCTGGTTTCAGAGGGAGAGAAAGGGAAATAATAAAGCAAACATCACTTCACAAATGACATTGCTTGGTATAAGCCAATGTTTGAAGCCCTTAATTCTTCTAATCTGCAAAATAGTCAATGCTAATGGGTTTTTGCCTTTGTGAAAGCTGATGCATAGAAAGAAAAACTTTAATGAGCTGCCTGGGTTGTATGCTTACAGATACCTGTCAAATGTCTGTCATCTTAGCTATCGTTGAGGCATTATAAAGAAAGTAAGAAGGAAGGAACGACAGTATTTGTACAAGCATTTTCATGCTAAAATGGCACAATTTTCTTCCTGTCATAATTTCATTGTATCTGAAAGTCAGAAAAGCTTAACCCTTTCAACAGCACATCCTGTACAGAATATCACATAATGTTTGAACTAGTAGCTTTAAAAATAGCGTTATGGTTTTGTAAACAGCATCTTCTGTTAAACTTGTTCCATAAAACTGAATTATCTATATTTAAAAAAATGTGACAACAAATTATTGGAATCAATTGCTGCACTTCAGGGAGATCAAGACTTTACTAAATGTAACAAACCCTCGGTATGAGAGTCTGTCATCACAATAATTCCTTTCTGAGTTCTTAATTTCATACACCTTTGTGTCTTGACACTGCCAATATGTATAGCAATTCAAAGAGGTCAACAAACTCCCTTATCCTTACTTTCTCTTTTATTAAAAGAAATCAGAATTTGAATGTGTCTTATTACCAGCACGCCTGCTAACTCCGCTGTTCTAAGTTATCCTTAAGTTGTTTTCAAATATTTGTAATAACTGTAAAAAAATTCTGTGAACTGAAATCACACATTCAGAAGTCTTCGTGCAGGCATGCTGATTCACCTATTTCTCTTTCCAGATTTATGGTCCATCCTCACTGTTTTCAAATAACTTAGGTGTCCAAAGCATGGAAATTTCAGTGCAAACCTATGTTTCCCCAGTCTAAGTATCAACCTCTAGTCTGAGGATCTACATGTTCTGTAAATATGAATACATCTTTGGAAGTCAGGATCAAAACCACACAGAGGTACATGCTGAAATCTGTTCATGAACAGGTTTGTTTGTAGAATTAGGGCTTTCGTTTGCACAGAGGAATACCAGAATATGCAGAGAAAGGTTATTTTTTTTTTTTTTTAAGTGTGCCTGCTGAGTGTGGCAGAAAGCAGGGCTAAAGGTTGGGGTGGCAAGTGCTACTGTCTTGCTGCATGTCTCTGGGTAAGTCACTTACACTGAGTGTTTCAGTATCTACAATGTAAAGCAGGATAAATGTTCTGAGCACTCTCTCACAAGTGCTTGGAAGCCTCATTTATTCCTGCCTGCAAGTCATTTTGGTGATATTTTTGCTTATTCTATCAAGCTGTCAGTGTTGGTACTTCAGGGAGGCATTTTTGTTACTGTTCTGTTATGTCTCTGTTGTTGTTTTTGCCTGTACTTGTCAATCCTCATTCTGGGGGCTGCAATACTGTGTCAAGGTATACTAAGGCATGACACACTTCAGTGCATCTTAAATATTCTTAAAAGGCCTCAGGCACTGGCACATACGTTTTCATTGAGCCATTACAATCCAAATAGAAGAACTTTAATGAGTGTATTGCATCTGTATTGCTTCCAAAGGACTCACTGAGAGCTTGCTGACAGCATCTTTCATGATTTTGCTGCAGGTGAGAATCTCAAAGGAACATTTTTATCGTTCATTCTCTCTTTTTGTTCTTTAAGCAAACTTACATAGAGAAAAAAAAAACATAAGGCAAAATGATCTAAGTGGCTTTAATGTTTGAGATTAAACAAACAAAAACAAGGAACGATAATTGCTGCTGAACTTTTTCACCCAAGCTCTGTCAGGTGAAGTTTGTGCTGATGTCTCCCAATGTCTACATATCTTACCTAGAAGAGCAATGGGGATAGGGAATCAACAGATTTGGGGCAAAAGAGATGCATTATCAGTAAGATTGCTATTCCCTTGCACAAGCTACAATGTGCAAGTATAAAAGGTCCAACAATTCTTAATAGTTAATGCTACTGAATGTCAGAGGTTCCCATACTGAAAGTGCAGCAAAACAAACAGAAATGTTCTTGCTATGGTAGGTAGAAAAGGAGGCGGTTTCCACACAGTCTTGTTCAGTCTAATATCTTTTTGCTCTTTTACGGTGCTACTTTTAGTTCAGGAAGTTTTCAGATACTGTATGGAGAGGAGCGAGCTGTCAGAGGGGAAATACAGCTCCATCTAAGGATCCTTTAAAACTACAGCATCCCGACAAGCTATCCTAAAATGGGGAGGAGCAGGGGGAGGAGGGAACATCCCAGTGTTTTCCCAAAGGTGGTCTTTTCAGGCCATTAAATCTTGCTTCCCAACTTTGTTGAGAGGCGTTTTCCTGGTTTGTACTCAGCACAAGCGAGTATCAGAGGAGCCAACCTGAGAGCTCCCCAGTCCCAAAAGAGACCAGATCTTCCAGTCTGCCAGTCCTCCAAGGAGAGCTCTTTCCATGTGCCGTGGTGGTGTGGCAAACACACCTACTTTGAGAGGAAACATATACTTATTAATCACTCTCTATTTAAGCTTAAACGTGCTGTGAACTGAATGATCACTCGTGCCTCCTTGCTGGTGTGTTTGGTACAGTGGCCATGGCACTCGCACCATAATCCAGAGAGCTGAACTCTAAGGGGTTAGCATAAAAACATAAATAACATACATTAGTGGCGCATGTTTAGCTCCGACTTGGATTTCATCCACTTTCAGATATGAATTATTCATCCCCCATCTCCCTCCAATTGTTCTTTTAATTCATATCGCAGTTGTTAAAAGGTTAGAAGCCACGTTACTGAATAATCTTTTACTGTTTCCCCGTGGCAATTTGCGCCCGGTTTTTGCAGATTTCAAGCCTCCTTCGTCCCCGCCACAGAGTTCATTTTTATTGCAATTCCCAGCTAGCCTTTTCCCCCTCGAACACTACCTCTCTGACCTAACTGCTATACCTCTGATCCCATGCACCCCAGAAGCTGTCACAAGTCTCCCTCCTTCCCAGGAGTCGAACACACAATAGAGAATAGGCCCTGGCTGTGAGGTTCAGCAGCCATTAACCCCTACCAGCTGTTCCTGCAGGGAGCCTTCTGTGGCTGAATGTCCTTTCTCTGCGGAGGCCCTCATTTCCACTAATCTAACTATTGTTGGGTAGGAATGCTGACAGGAGAAAAGAAATTTTTCTTGTGTCCATGCAAGTGTGTGTATCCATGTGTAAGTGAAGGAAGAGTGAAGGCTAATTTCTATAGTGGGCATGAATGGAAGGATTGGGAAAAAAAACTAGTTAAAATGTGTTTACTTGCTTAAAAGGCTCAGTCAATTTAAATAATTTCTGTAGTATGCGCTATTTTTGGGGGGGATGGGAAGGAGGAGGAAGCGAGTTACTATTATCATTTTATGCAAAATGCACTGAGAGATTCCTCTGCATTTCCTAAACCCTTCTTAAAATGCAGAAAGAAAACAGGACAAATGTATGAATGCAAACTGCAAAATGAACAGAAAGGCATTGCGACAAAATCTCATCTTTTTAAAACAATGGACTTAGGCATCCAAAGAGTTACTTTTATTTCACAGTGGCTACACATTTTCAGTAACAATTCAGACTCTCTTGAAATATACAAAATTTTTGTTCAGTTTTATTAACAAATTCAAGATTTTTTGCTAATACCCTCTAAAGAAAACAAAACAAATTGGAAGGAAAAAGCCATTTGATTTAAATGATCGCCATTTTCAGATAACCAAACAGAACTCCTTACATCTCTCACAATGGCATCAGTTCTAATTGCATTTTAGACTTGCAATTTAAAATATTTTCATGCAACACTAGTAGGTATAACATACTAAATCATAAATTATCATTAACGTTGCTCTTCCTTTTCAAGCCACACAGGTGAAATAAATAACAAAAATTTAATTGGCCAGAAGAAAAACTATTTTATTTGTTAGAAAACTGCATACCACTTTAAGTTTCAATTAATTCATCCTTTTATCTAAAAAAAATTGATGACAGAAACTGTTTTGAAATTTAGTACTCCATTTTATCACTTGATAAAGTTCAGTAAAATACAACAGTTGGTCTAGTTCAAATCAAATTAGAAATAATTCATGTAGAAATATATTTTCTGGGCAATTAGACTGTATCATAGTAGGGCAAATGTCTGATATAATAAAGCTCTACTTTGCATCTGTTCCTGTGTCTAGACGGCTGCAATTACTAGTCCTTACAACAGCAGTGGCAAGATAAAGCACTGCTTACAGGTTATAGCTATTAAAATTCAACATTTTCTTCCTTTGCCCCCCTTTATTACCTAAATCATTTGATTGTTATAAAATTTAATTTAATTTAATGAAGTTGCACTTTCCTCATCTTCAATATGAACACAAACACAAATAAACAAACAGTACAGAATCCAGCTCGTTGTTTCTCCCCACCATTAGCTGCCGTGCAAGGATACTGGTTTCATTGAAGTTAAATATGTGCAAATAATGCTCGCTCAGAAGCTAAATGGCAGAAATGGCTCTGTGATAAATAGAGGACCTGAAGCCCCGTGGCTGTCAATCTGACATCTTACAAAAGCTCTATTAAAAAAATCCACAAAACATAGTAGAGAATGCATCTCCCTAATTACTGTACTCGGAAGATGAAAGGCCAGTGCCAGGGAGGGTAAGTTTGTAGGTCTGTATCTCGAATAAAGAAATCTATCAGATAGCCCAATACAAACTTAAGGCCATGCACAGCTCTGCATCTACAGGTTGAACCTCAACTGACATCTCAGGACACAAGCAGGACCTCTGCCTCCACACTGACATCTCTGCTCCTCTACCACTGAGGCGTGCCAGCAATGAGTAGGGTGTACTGCATCAGCTGTAGCCCAGAAGCTGTAAATCAAGTAATATGGAGTTGGAAGAAATCACAGGTGAAAAGAATGGGTCCAGTCCTCGAGGTCACTTGCAAGTACCACTTCTTTACAGTTTTGGCTTACTGAGAACACTGGAGGATTATTTCAGCGGGATTTCCGAAACTGCAGTTTTACACAGTTCATGGGCATAAACAGTAGTTTCTGGTGTTAATGAAACTGATTTCTCCTTCAAGTTCTCCCTATAATTACAGGGTTTCTGGGTTTCTAAGCAAACCTGAGCAAATTTTAAGTAGGGCTTTGTTTAGACAATCTAAGATATTAAATCATAGTCTAGAAACCCTGCAAAGAATCAAGCACATAGAAATAAATGGCATTTGTGAAACATTTCATGCAAAGACATTCATTGAAACAAACACAAGCCTCTTGGCTAAATTTGGAAGTAGCAAGATGCAGAGTATGTTGCGCATTAAGGGGAAATGGTAGTAGTAACAGGACGCTAGACACAATTCTAACCAAGGAATGCCAGTACATCCAGAAAATTGTGCTTGTGGAGTCATCCATTTGTGGCTATTACCACTTTGGCATTGCTTTTAACATATTCATTGAATGAGACAGTGACTATGCTTATATGAGAAACCTTCAGCTGAAGCTTGGCTGGCACTGGGGAAAAAAATCGTGCTGCTTGGAATAAAACTAGTATATTGACTAGGGCACAGTTAGAAGCCAACTGTGTGCCTAAAATCTTCCTGCATCAACTTCTCCCAGCAACTTCTGCTGTCTAATGGGTCTGCAGTATCTCATCTTTGTTAAACAGGCTGCCTTGATATTTCTTTTTAAGGGCAAACATAATTTTTAATGTTGATCATGTTTCAGATGGGCCAGAGCGATTCTCATGTAAAATACTAAAAGAAAACCAGAAAGCCCTGTTTGAATGAAAAGCATACACTGTGCTTTCTGGTATTGCTGACTGCCAAGAGATGGAAGTTGACCCATTAGCAGCTAATCTGAAAACCAGCTGCCACACAGTATTCTCAAATATACTGTTTCTTCAGCCTCATAATGCACATTTTATCACCAAATTAACTTTCTGTCTATAAAGCTGGAGTTTGTTTTGCCAACATTGAAAAAAAATGGTCATGGACCTTTTGTTCCACCTGTGTCTCTGTCTCCTCACACAGGGAAAGAGTTGCAGAATAATTAATTTGCAGAACAGGTCTCCAGCTTCCAGGTCCTCAATACCGACATATCACATCCCTAAAACAGAGGAACTCTAAAAATATCCAGTAAGATAAAGATAGTACCTAATAGTGCCACATGTTATCTTCATCTTCATTTCAATTTCAATTTCAATGAATAGTAAGGAATATGGCTTTCATATAATTTAAGCAGACTTCCCTTTGAAATGGCTTGCCAAATATTTTATGCTATATATTTCAGGAGAGTTATATAATCTGTAATTCAAATATGCCAAAACCTAGGGTAAAGAACTGTAGTAGAATCTTAGACTTATTTTTTCCCATGTTCTTACTTTGTCAGCATAACATTTGAGCATAGCTCACATTCTTACTCTGCAGTGAAGTTGGGACATCAGCTCTCAGAGGCATGAATTTCCTCAACTACATCATCCCAGATCCAAAGGACTGCAGGTCCTTGTGGCTCAGAATTTGATTTTTGTTTTCCCCTGTACTCCAAATTTCAGCTCTTTGTACCAGAAGTTGTTATCTTGCAGCAGGCCAATATCCAGCTCTTTGTTATCTGACTCCTCATCCTTCTGAGATTTGCCTGCAGGTGCCATTCCCCTGGATTCATCTCATGATGGCCACGTATTGGGATTACAGCACAAGGTACTGTCACTGTCTGCCACAAGAGTGGGAAGGGAGGAGGAAGGTGACTCTCCAGCCAGGAAATACAAATACCACATGGTCATACCTCAAATAAACTGTTTGCCAGTGATGTGGGTTTTCTCCCCAAGTGTGTGCTGCAGTACTAGATGAGAGCTTGGTTATGGGACAGGCGAGATCACTCCCTAGAAGCTGTGCTAAGACCCATCAATGGATACTGAAAGCAAATATATTAAAGAAAGCGCTATATTTGCAAGATCTATGCAGAAGCGAATGAAAACTAACGTGGTTTGTGCTGCCACCAGATCGACGACAACATAGGTTGATCAATACATATTCTAGAAGTGAGGCATGAGATGTCAAAATCCAAGTCTGCCCACCTTCTGACTGGGTTATTGAGGTGAGAGTAGGCACATGTTAGAAGGAGAAAGAGTTGGTCACTTCTGGAAGCTGTAATTACAGCGCTAACAAACTGCCCGACTGTGATTAATCAGATACACACAGAAAAAAGAGGAAAGCCTTGACCACTTTCCGAACAGAAGTATTCAGCTAGTTATTGAGCTAGTTGACTGACTTCTCACACATTCTGTTGTCCCTCTCCCAGCTCTGTTTCTCTTATTGACTGTGGTTTGAGCGTAGTATTTTCTTAAATACAACAATTTAAGAAAATAATGTTTCAGGAAATGCTGACATGTCGGATTTTCTGCTTTTCTGGGGTAATCAGAACTGAAATGGTGCTTATGTGCCATTTTTTTTAAACAGAGAATGTTAATGGATTTTCAGTCATGAGGCACAAAAAGATGACATTAAATGTCACCTGACGCTGAAGAAAATACAAAGGCTGTTTAAAAAGCATTGCATTGAAACCAAAAGTCCCCTCATACTTCTTTCTATCAGGAAGTTTATTATTTCATTGTCTTTTGCATGTTTAGATGCAGAAAGTACAAAATGCTGGTTTTCAGACATGACTGGCCAGGCATCTGTGTTTTTAGTAGATGAATATTGCAAGACACAGATGACGATGAAGTATCCTTTGAACAGTGTCCAGCCCTGGGAACTTTTGCCCACAGAGCATTGTCTGCTAATATAAAATGGCATTGAAATGTGCTGCAAAATATCTTTCAGACACTAGGCTAACATCATAGATAGAATTTCTAGCTGTGACATACATTATTAACCTCATCTTGTGAGTAGGATATCAACCTTTACCTATTCCATCTACTCAGAGAGTTTGCATGCATGTGTAAAGGTACATCCTAAGTGCTAATTTGGTGCAACTGTAATTTCTTTTTAAATAGTTCTAAAATATAACCATGCAATCATATTTAGATCTCTTATTAAATGGAAATACCCACATACCCTCTATACAGACACCATTTGAATTTACTGCAGATTTCAAACTGCTGCACCTACAGCCTGGTCATTAACAATGTTACCCGGAATTTTTGCATACTTTCTGCCATTTGCCACTTTTAGAGTAGCATCTTTCAAATCCATGCATGGAATTCTTTCCACATGCTGACAGCCTCAGGAGACTAATAATAATGTCCCAGATCTTACTGAATCAGTACTTTGTAATAGTACAGGTTTAGTATCAGATGTTTTTAGACAACAGAATAAGAGATCTCCCTAGGCAGTTGGCAATTCCTACTTCCAGAAGGTCTGGAGACAGAATTGTAATTTTTACTGTTACTTGCTATGAAATAAGTAGCTCAGGTCCCTCGTAGGGGCTTAACATGAGTTTTAAGTTCCTTTGTTCACCACTTCGTACAGCTGCAGCAATAACTAGAGACTGAATAATCTCAGAGATGCCTTAAATAGCCTTTATATTTTTAATATCAATTAAACAGAACTGTTTTGCACAACAAGTCACAAGAAAATCAAGATATACTGTTTCATTAGCTGTTATCTAAAAATGAACTATATCATAGTTTTTGCTACACGTGAGTAATACAACATTCTCTAACATGTCAATGAAACCATATAACAAACCACAGTGGGTACTCCAGCCACACTCTCTCTCTCCCTCTCTCTCCCTCTCTCTCCCTCTCTCTCTCTCTCACACACACATACACACAGAGAACCAGGTTCTCGATACACTTTAATGAGCATATAGATTACAGTCTTTTATAGCATAATCTTAGTTGCTCAAAAGGTGACAAGATTATACAACATATATTTTAGTCATAAAATCACTATTGAAATTAATTTTTAAAAACTTTTAGGTCAACTGCTTTACTCTTGAGATCTGTATTCCAAAATATCCAGATTTTGTATTCTAGTGGAAGAATAAAATGAAATATATTTAGAAAAGAAGGTAAAAGAGAAATTCAAGAGGACAAGCAGGGGACTTCACTTTCTGAGAAATTAGATCTTCGAAATTCTGTCTTCCGCTAAGCATTGACACAGAGCTACATTCTGAAAGCAATCTGCCTCAAATAAGTATCTTTTTATTTTCAATTTCTTCTGGCATCAATATATGCTTGGGATCTATTTCTAGTGCTCGGCAAGAAAGCAGCTTTCTTGTCCTGTGAGAATCTGGGATTTCAAACTGAAATTTCAAATATTAAAAAAAATATTTCAAAGAAATATAATACATGGGAATACAATAGTCAGTGTTAAGAAATTTCAAACATTCTACTTTCATTTTGACCTTTTCATTTGGGGATGGTGAGATTTAAAGTATGAAATTAGCTAATATTTCAAACCAATGCCCATAAATTTTGCATTATTCAAATGCTTAACAAGGCTGTTTTGACAAATTTGGAAGGGTTTCTTTCAAAATATTACAGAGTCTGGAGATTTATTGAAAGCAATACTTCCCTGGGTTAACTTCACTAGTTCAGAATTTTCCAATAACTGAAATACCAGGTCAGAAAATTATCAACACTTTTTTACTTTTTTTCTTTTTTTTTGTTGTCCTCATAGACACCAAATGAAAAATGTAGTCTGGCCTGCAGATCATATTAATTCCCACACAAGAGGCTACAGACCAAAATCAGTTTCCATTTGCAGTTGAGAAAAATGTCTTAATACCATCATGCTGTGCTGATGACGCTGAGAGATGTTAGCCTATATAGCAGTCATACAACAGATCCCAGCCATATCCGCTTGCACGTATACCTCTGCCAAAAAAAAGAGTGTCTCAGGCTCTGAACAATTCTGCAACTGGAGATGTCTGGAATCCATCTGATGATACACAAAATGTGCATTTTTAAGCACACTACTCCCTTCCGAGTGTACATGCAAACAAACAACCTGTTTTTCCCCAGCTCATATCTTTATCCACTTAAAGTCCAATATTGAGTGTTTGGTTTCCCCCACAGATCGCATCTGTGGCTTACTGTTTAATTTTGCTGTCATTTCTGTGCTGGTAACACTTTCCTATAGGGTGAGGCTCAAATATTTACCCAATGCACGGCTATGGGTCTCTTATCTGTGTCCATTTGCACCTCCTCTGTCTCCGTAGCTCCTTTACCTATGAGCCTACGGGCAGACGTGCACACATATACCCTGCAAGCAAAGAGATAGCAGAGCAGACAGACAGATTCTCTGAGCAAGTCTTCTTTAAACTCTCTGCTTCACATGGGCTCAAAGATCTTTAGAGAGCCAGTATCTTTCAGAAAGCATTATATCTAAGAAAGGGGGGGGAAATACAACTAGTAAAACGCACATACACTGCTGGCACTGTTGTGACAGCCAGCAGTATCAGCGTCAGTCAATTATCTTCACAAATGCCTCTTGTGCTAATGAGCACTCACAAAAATCACCAGACTTTTCTGGCAAGGAGAAAAGATCAGTTTCATTGCTTGCAGAACTAATTCAGTGTACAAAAGTGAAGGCTCCACCATCACTGCCTCTTTTACTGCTCCTTTTGTAAAGGCTTTTGATGTGCACTGAAGAGATCGGTCTGTGTTTGGGTCTCTTCATCTCCAGTTCATTGCCTGTCATTAACATACATATCCATATGAAAAGTTTGGTAAGTCACTAACAGCTGTCCAGAATGGAGTTTCAGGAAAAAAAGGACCTATTCCTTCTCAAAATGCTGACAATACTATTTAGCCCTTTTTGGCAATGATATACCTAACTTTTTAAAGCCGCCTTTCACTCAAAAAGCCACTAGGCATAATACTACATTCAAACACATAGTGGTTTTCATTTTGAAACAGTCATTTGCTGTATTCAGAAAAGGCCTATAGTTGCCAGAAGCAAAAAGAACTCCATCATTCATTACAAAAAAAATAAATACTTTCTGAGTATAGCTTTTCAGTGTCCCAGATAACCTCACATATGCAATTTAACACAGGGGAAGAAAAGCCCACAGCAGATGCTCATGAAGGTCATTTTATGCACACCGAGTTCCTACTCAAAATTATGAGACCTCACAGTCACCAGCAATTGTGAGTATTAGCAATGAAAGGGCATCAAACTATGTCAGTAGCAGTTTAGCCATAAGATGTTAAGGAAAAGCAGAGCCATTTCTCTTCTGTCAGAATTCAAAATCAGCCTAAGAGACTCAAACCAGGAAAGGCAGAGTATAGATGATATAACTATTAATTAGAGTATATCACACTATGTAGTCTGTGCTTCCTCCTGTATGAAACCGTAAGGAGTCATTTGAAGCAAATTAAAAATGGCTTCACTGTGTGTTGCACAGAGTATACTCAATAAATAGTGATTTTTCTTTCTTTTTTTTTTTTTTTTCCAAAAAGAAGACTGAAGAAATTTGTCACTACTTCATTTCTGCTGATACAGGTGTGTCTGCCTTTAAGGAGTGATCACAGTATCAAACTTAAAGAGGGAGAACAACAACAAAAAATGAACAACATAGCCTTAAAAACAAAGAATTAAAAGCTTTTATCTCCCAATCACTTGGGCTGTAGCGCAGTCATGTCAAACTCAGAAAGAAAACTTTTGATTGATAAACACTTTTCTGCCCAACCCTCTACCCCCAACAACCACTCCGGAGTTCATGACCCCGAGCCATAATTTACAATACATCGTGCCCAAGGTTTTCTAGGTCTTAGTTTGAAAACTATAGTGGGTGCATCTGTGTCAATTATCAAGGGGTTGACATAGTTTTACAGGCATTTTTATCAGAAGCAAAGTGCCTTGCAGGCTACTGACCACTAATTCTGGAAAGATTTTATTCCTGTACTGATCCTCCCACCATGCAAAACCAGCTTGTGCTGCATAAAACCCAAGACTTTAATCCCACTTGTTGCTTCCTTTTTTTTCCTCCCCCTTTTCAGAAGCATCTTTCTCTCTCACATCAGTCAATAAAATCTTTAACTCTGCCTATTTTGATCTGAAAATTAAATCTTATTTATTATGCATCCTGTTTGTTGTCTTTGAAGAACTTGAGCATTCATTTAAAGAGGGCCAGAATGACTTCTTAAACACATTTCTCTCTTTGCTG
Source organism: Cuculus canorus (assembly GCF_017976375.1). Classification (NCBI taxonomy): domain Eukaryota; kingdom Metazoa; phylum Chordata; class Aves; order Cuculiformes; family Cuculidae; genus Cuculus; species Cuculus canorus. The sequence goes on from NC_071402.1 coordinate 127,921,457, forward strand.
CAATTAAACAAAGTGGAGCTGTGATTAGTCCACCACAGGGGGGAAAGAAAAAGACACCCTTGAATCAAAATGGGGGGACCTGACTGTGCATTATTGTCTCACAATGCAGGAGTTTATTGCTGAAACCTGCTTATCGCCTTGCACTGCAAACCATGGGAACTTCAGTCAGGTGGAAAGTTATTCTCTTCTCTGACTGAAGCAGCTTTAAGTATCATAAGAACAGCTAAAGCCACTAAAGCTCTTCCTAGTAACTGAGACATTTAGGATAATCTTTATGGGAGTTTTGCATGAGCTTCTGCTTTTTGTTGCTGTTAGAAGTAGAGTTAATGATGAGCTTTCACTGGCTTTTTCTTTCTCTTTTTTTTTTTTTTAATCTAAGCCAAAAGCGCCTGTTTAAGTTAAGTACCACCTCCCTCTAGCCCTTGGGAAACCACTCAAGAGGGATTTGCTTGGCTCTGTGTGCATGACACATAATGAAAACAATTTTACGCTGTGGAGGGAAGTATCGGGCAATTACTGATGTAACAGCCACCTGCAGAAGCGAGGCCCTCGCTGGAGCACTGGGCTGTTCATGAATATTTTATGGTGTGATGTTATTTTGAATGGCTGGGGCAGGTGAAGGGGGCTGAGGATGTAATAAGTAACTCTGCTGGAGACTGTGTCGCAGCTCTGTTTCTCTGCAGTAGTCCATAGTGTAACACCAAGAAGAATCCTGACCCTGCATAAGACTATGCAAGGGCAGCTGAGGCTGAGGAAAGATGATGTGACAAGTCATGGTGGGCACCCTTTAAAATCTGTTGTCTAGCGATTTTACACATGATGTCCGGCTTAAAAAGCCCCTGCATCAATCTTGTCCAATTTAATTTGATAAACTAAGTGTGGATAAGGATTAAATGAGAATTTTGTAATGGAGAAAACTTGTTCTTACTCTTTAATCCATGAAAGATCTTATGAGGTAAGCCACATAAAAATTAAAGCTGTTGCTGTGGAAAACAGTGTTGCTTCTTTGTTCTATACTTATTTTAAAATCTAGCATTCTCTTATAAGAAATAGAGTACAAATATTTATACATAGTTTTTACTGCCAACACATATTCACATTTTACTCAAAATGGATCACTTCAAAGAAACCTTTTAGCAAGTTGTCATAAGAAGTGCATTTATATGATATCGCTTATTCCAGTAGTCAACCGGAGACATACATTTTAACTGAAGCGCAGTATTTTACACACATTTGTGTTACTCTCCACAGAGATTTTTTTCGTTCCTGGAAGAGGCACTGCAGAGTTAAACTGGACGTGATACAATACAACATGAAGGGGATGTGTTCAAAAGCCTTCAGAAGCTGTGATGACGTTGGCACATTTAAGATCTTGGAGCACATACAAAAAAAAATAAAAAGGAGCAAAACTTAGCAATAGAACTAAAATATAAGAGATTTATTTTTCCACCTAACTGCAGAAAATGAAAGAGAATCATAAACAGAGCAATTGTCTTGTATTATGATTGATATCAGAGAGATGTGGAATAGTCTTTAAAAATATTTTTCTGCTTGCATATCATTTTCACTCATAGAATATGATATTTGAAAGCAAAAGCTGAAGAGGGTTTCAGTGTAAGCTGTAGAGTAAATAGCTGAGGTGTTCTTTTTAAGAACAGAACGTGTTTAGAAAAAGGACACAAAAGACTTACAGAAGCCTCAGATAGAAATTGGCAACAAGAACTGAAATCCTGAAGAGCATCTGAGAAGGAAAATGTAGCTTACCATAAGCTGAAAACAATGTGTGGCAACACAGGAATTCCCAGAGTGACAACTGGAAGATTATAACGATACACTTTAAATTTTGTAAGAGGTAGTTTTGTAGATATACTCATAACATTTCATAACGTCAATTTATGACTTGCACCGGTAAGAAATAATACAATGTTATGTTAATTTTCTATTGTAAAGTCAATTTCCTCACAGAATACTGAAGTTGTGCTGCATGAGACGGTAGAAATGGTTGTCTATCTTGCTTGTACCACAAAGATTGCAAAAGTATCCTGACTAGGATGATAGTACATTACACAATTCAAGCCACAATTTGCTTTAAAATTTTCTGGCTAATTATCTACAGTCTGATCTAATCAAACAACATCAGCATTAAATATCCAGTGAATAATACACAAAAGAGAATAATAGATGCAAAAGTGTTTTTCCTAGATTATCTCTCTGAAATGCTCATGTATTCCTCTTCCAACATAAAATAAATTTTCAGTGAATGAAAAAACAGTAAAAGAACATTAGACACCTCCGTGAATAGCCTCACTCCTTCGACTACAACTGCTTCATACCTATGTTTGGAAATTTAAGATAAACGCAATAAGAAAAATTAAAAAATATTGTTATTGAATAAATTATATTTAACACTGAAACAGTGTCCAAAAAAGAGTGTGCTAATTCAGCTCCAGAATGAATGTTAAAGGTTCTGTGTTTTAGCAATTTTATGTAGACTGAATTGTAAAACAGCAAACATGCAGTAAATTTTGGATACTTATAATTAGATTTTCAGCATAAGAGATGTTAAGCTCTGTATGTAAACGGCATTATTCAAAAGCTTGTCTTGTAAAAGAAAATTGCTGTTTGACAATTCTATAGAATATTCAAGAAAGGTAATTATACTGCACTGGCTGTTAAAGACGCAGGTGTTGAATAAAGTCACTGCTTCAGCTTTTACAGAAAACTGAGGAACATGAAGAGAAAGGAGACAATGACATTAGCATGGTTCCTAATGTGAAATATTCACCTCTGCAACAGGAGTTTAAATTATCCAAGTTTCTTTATACATATATATACAGAAATTATGGACCAGCCCTCCCATTTTAGATTGTTAAAGTACTTGAGCTTTTCCCACTTCCTTACAAAAAAACCCTCAATGTACACAAGGCCCTGATGTAATATTCACCCAGACAAAGTCTATTTCCACAAGTGAAATGGAAATTGCAAGAAACCAGAATGCCTCTTTTTTTTTAATGAAAGGCCACATAATTAATCTGGAAAACAAAAGTGATTGACTAGCACCAGTGTGAAAGAAATGTACTGACTGACCCCCAGCGACTACACAAGTTCTCTGTGTCACTGTTGATCCACAGTTAACTGCTTTCTGAATTGCTTGTCCTTTGATACAATGCATTGCTCAGAGGAAAACAGTCTAGAAATAAGTTCATTATTAGAGTTACACTTTTAATTAAGATGCTAGAAAAATCAACAAGTGCGTGTGAAACCAGAAAAGATGACATTTGGAAATATAAAAACTCGTCAAGACCTGTATTGCTACTACTACTCCTTACATTCAAATGACAAAGGAAACATTCAGCTGTTGGATAAAGAATGCCTTTTGTCCAGTTCTTAGAGTCAGGTTCACATATGGACTTGCATATGGTAACTCTTGACTGTGCTTCACCTCAGACTGCCTGGTGCCAGGAGCAGAATAGTCAAGCCAAATCTCAGACCCTCAATTTCTTGGGCTGGGAACCTATGACGGGCCACAACCCCGCACAGGTCACAGCCTCAGGCAACTAATAAAAAATTCCACTTTTCCTAGGGATCTGGGGGCCACGCTGCTGTGATGTTGCATGGTGCTGCAGAGGGCAAGAAAGTTTCCTGCTCTCCTGACGTCTAGAATATCTCTATGGGAAAGGAAGATTGGATTGGCAAAGGCAAAGGAAACACTTTCTAGCGGTTAAAGCACTCTCATAGGAAGAAAGTCCTAGATCTCAAGCAGCTCAAATTCATTTCCTGCAGTAACAAAACTGCCCAAATAGCCAATTTCTAGTCAAAGCTACTTTATGTACTCTTTGTGGAGTCAAGAATGCAAAAGTCAAGGGTGAGGAAAAAAATTAAGTGGGTAGGGCAAAACAAGAGAGAACAGGTACATCTGCTTGGGGTGAGAAAGGGAACACAAAATTTGAGTTAGAAAAAAGCTTACAAAACAGATAGAAACCAAAACAAACCAAGACAAACTACAAAATTCTGTGCCCATCTAAAAAAGGCTTCTGGGGGTGACGTGGATATAGCTGCCTTTAACGTCCTTATGTTGCATTTGAACTACTATTAAAAAAAATGAAGAAGGATGTGTTCATCTTACAAACCAAGCTATGAACTTGTTAGAGATGTTGTCAACTTATAAGACAACTTCAGGCATCTTCAGATGAATAGCCCATAGGAGGATGAAGTGTTTTCATTATATACATTGCTTGAGTAAATTTCTATACGGTCATAGCTTTAGGCAATACAATAGCCAGTGTCACCACAGTGACGGTTCCACGGTAATGGAACAGTGCCTAGATAAATTTCTGAAATAAATTTATTGAAAGCACCAGCTTCACTAAGCAGTAAAACTAAGCAGGTCTTTCAGAAAAGACACCCCAGGAAAACACAGAATTCAAGTTAATGGTAAAGGCAGTATATTTCGTTATTATCTTACATGAGAGTTAAATGGGATCAAATCTGGGGTAAGAACAATTCCCTTTTTCTCTTTGAATGGAAATGAACAGGAAGCTAAAAGATGCCTGAAACGACATCCACCACCTTTCAATACTAAAAATACAAATGTGGAACACCAGCTCAAGAATCTGCAAATGGTCCACAGGACAAGGCTGTGGCACAATGAAGAAAAGCTTTATTTTGCCTAGACTCCCATTTTTTTCCCAATGATAAAATCCATGAATATTTATAAATTAGATGGGTTCTAGGCCTTCCTTTCCTATCAAGAATCTTCTTAAATCAAAAGGAATAGGCTGAACTTAGTGGCCACCATTATCAGACTTCTTCACAGCACTCTATAATGTATCAGCCAATACTAGAGAAGGCAAAGAAGAAGGGATGCTTTAGCTACGTGCAAGAAGTATAACATATCTTAACCTGATTAAAAGATCCTGTCCACATAAAAGTACTATAGATCATGATTTTATATTATTCTTCGTGAGTTCATGGTATGTTTGTGTCACAGAGATAGGATATAGCGATAGATCTAGGAAAAGGACCATAGAAGACAGGTTGACAAATTAAGTAATCACAGAATTCTGATTGCTCACATACTGAGCACCAACATAAAATTGCAGTTGCTATGAAGTCACTTTGGTGTCTTAGTTGTGATGGAAGACAAATTTCAGGACTTAATTTCCCCAGAGTGTGGAGGGGTCCTGTAGAGTCTTTAGAAGGCATGGAAGGCATGTTCCTTCTCCCACTAAGGCTGAACTATCTGTATTTCTACATTTCCTTTGAAATCAACTGGCAATTAAGCACCTTAGTAACATCGACATGTCACATGCTGCCTTAATAGGTCAGGGCAATGCTAGGAAATGGAGAATCAAAAGATTTTTTTTTTTTAAGGCAAAATTAAGGGAGCTTCTTGGCACTAGAGAACAGAATCCAAATTATTCCAGGAACATTTATTCCAGATAGATGTTTTTCTAGTCATAAAACCAAAAAGGAAAATGTTTGGGGAAAAAAAAAGAAATTGGATACAGACAATGGAAGGATTAGCAATACATTGGCTAGTGGAAAGAAAAATGCCAAAGGAGAAGAAATGTACTTAGCACTGATGCTAAGGAGTAGCAAGACGATTTTTTAGAAGTGAGACCTGGGCAGGCAATGGAAACCGCACTGGAGAGAAGGGTCACTGATCATATTCCAACTGTGCTAATTCTTCCTTGTTTACTTTTTTATTATCACAGTGTAGAAAATGTTTTATCAAAAGATACTTTGTTTGAATTTACTATGTAATAGCATTTATTTCAGATTTTCTTGCCTTTTCATGTACCTAAATACATTTAACTGCCTAAAATCTTCCCTGTGTCTGCAAAGACAGGACAGCTTGGAAAGTCAGATGAGAAATGTCATGGTCCTAGTTCCACAGAGATCCACGAGATCCTATTTCTGCAGTATAAATGGACCAGTACTACAGTTTCACACAAGGGTGAAACCAGACATGGTACTCATAGAAGTGGCTCTGCAGTATGTTACACATTATATGGTGTCATTCACAGACAGCTCAAAGTGAGTAATATGGTGGAGTGCAGGATTGCTCCTGCTATTACAGCCTTGCCTTACAAAGGTGGAGAGTTATGGGTTCGAGCATGAGTGGAAGGAGGACAAGAGCTAATTTCCAACCACCATCACAGGTGACCTGTCTTAGAAGACAAGAGGTCCTGGCAGCAGGGAAGGGCAGAATGCAAGAAGCGCAGAAGACAGAGGCAGGGCTTGGCTGTGTTTCCAATCTGCCTAAGTTTTCTAGACAAATCCTGCAGGGGTCAAACAAATCAGTTTCAGCAGGAGAGTGAACATGCATTGTCCATTCAAGTACACTCTGTATCGCAGATAGGGGTATGTGGGAGCAGGAGCTCCATGTGGCTCAAGGACACCAGAAGTCCCGACAGAAATATTCAGTTGCTGTGAAACTAGACCTTGATTCCAATAGTTTGAGCTTTCTGGATGGGAAACCAAAACTCTTCCTGCTAGTCCTTTTCCCCTGCTTCCATTTAATCAAAGAAATTACCTAGTCAAACAGTTAATGTTAATCTCTCTCTTATGAAGGAGGTGTATTTTAACTACTAAATCTGTGTTCCAGAAAGGTGAATAATGTAGTTTGGAAGCTGTTAATTACCCTCGTAAGGCCATACAGTGGAAATGCATGGGTTTTTATTCTTAAGATAGCTCCCCTACCATAAATAGGTAATAGAATGAGTAAAGACAACAACATCACGAAGAGTGAAATTACAGAGGTAAGAGAATGAAGTCAGAGAAAGAACACCTCTTGGTAATACAATCTTCTTTTATCCCTGTTTTGATGTGTGATTAATGGGAAATTGTTCTTGCAATCATTTGAGTGATCAAGTGATGCCACTACTACTTCTGGGCTCAGTTTGGCTAATGTCTTGTGATGAGTTGTAGGCGAAGGAATGTTGGGTGCCTAAGTGAAGGTAAAAAAGTAGATGAGTGCCAGAGTGCCTGAAAGTGACTGTGAAAACAAATTTGAAGGACAGCAGTGCAGCTGCCATCTGTATGTCATGTTTTTCATACAGTAGAGAAAGAATCAGATATTTGTCTGCCCAATCATGGAAACTACATTACGGCCAAGTATACTGTGACAGCAACTGATAATGCATGGAAAAAAGGCCGGGCAGCAAGGAAAAAGCATAAGTAAAACCAACATAATGATATAGCCTTTAACTGGCATGCTTGACTGAGAGGTTTATTCCTCCCACCAAGTTGTTTCTTTTTTATTTCATTGTTTTTTTCTTAGCAACTTTCCATTTTTATTAAGGACTGACAGCAAAACTACCTGAAGCAACAGCTATGCTTTCAAATGCTGGTGATTCCCAGAAGAGGTGGAAAAGTACCTATGTTTGCTGTTTCAGCACATGTGAATTGAATGTTAAACTTCTGTATTCTAAAGCATGGCTACAACAAATTTTAACTATGCTACATCAGAAGAGTATCTCAAAAGTGTACCTTGTAAAGAGGAAATTGATTCAAATATATGAAATTATTAATAGCTGTGATTTACAGAGATGGATTTTTTTTCTCTTTTGGTACCTTGATTTGAATAATAAATAGCAAGTGAAATCTGCCTCAGCACAGGAACTCAACTGCTCCCAAGCGAGTGTCTAAAACTAAGGCAAATTAAGAAAAATCTGCAGAGGGGGAAAGGACATTATGATGATTTCAGAAAGCCACTAAGCCAAGATCCTCACAATAGCAGTCACTATTGAAGACATCCTACCTTGTAACAAGCATTGCTTTATAATTCACAAAATCAAATCATCTGCTGCTGTTTCAAGTAGTCTAGTAGAAAAGGAGATTCATGACACAGTAAAAATGTTTATATTGCTGTACGTTGATTTACTGCTGCTATTCGTATCTGAAAGGATATAGATTCCAGCCATACAATGGCTATATAACTGTACAGCATTTCTGAGGTTTCCTGGGAAGGGAAGCACATGCGGTACACATGCTGTAAAACATGTTCTCATTAATACTTCTCAGTATGCACAATCATAAAGAACATCAATCTAGTTACATTCTAAGATCAATCCTGCCCCCCACTGAAGTCAAAGAAAACCAACCTGTTGGTTTCAATAGCACCCAGCCTTTTATAAATTTGCAGGCATTCATCTGTAAGAAGCACGAATTCACAGTAAGAAATAATGAATTACTGCTTAGAAAAAGCCGTGAGGTTTTACAGCTATGTGCTGAGCGTTATGAAATGTTGTGATTTGTATACCAGCTACCTATTTCCACTTGTGTTTATAGAAAAGCTGTGGATAAATTTCACGGGTTTGAAAATTTATTCCCAGATATTTAATAACCAAAGTTATTAGAGAAATGTTGGATTGTCCCAGACAGTAACAAAACAGGTAATGAATTCTGCCACAAACCACATAAACCCTTCCTATGCAGATTTCTCTAACCTTCACAGAGCAATATGACAGACCCAACTGAATTAACCATGTCAAAGTGCAAATTTTCCTAAAGTCATCCTATGATTTGTATGTAATTTTCTGATTTTCCTATTTCACACTTAGCATTTGCCACTGAGGCAAATGCACCAGTTTAAAATCTTTTGGATATCCATTTCTTCTACCTCTTCTTTTGTTCTTTATTCCCCCACCCCACAGCATCTTGCATACCGTATTACTTTTTCAGCTATATGTCCCAAACCTTAGTGACAGATATTAAACACAGTTAAACAAATTCTCATGGAGAAACGTGTGATGTTCTATCAATAACCATTTATTCATTTTGTATAACTAATGACTCATTATAAACTTGAACAGCAATATTCTGTTTTCAAAATCAGTAGTCATTCCTATCCATAAAATTTTGCTTAGAACACCAGGATGTGGTTGCAGTCATAAAAATTTCAAACCTTTAAGTAAACATAAACAGTAGAGCACTTTAGGTTTCTTAAACTATTATTCCCTTATTAACAGATACACATGCTTTGTGGAACTAATCTCTTTTTGTAGTGTTTAAATTTGCTTAATTCAGCTTGATTTGGATTTTCCTTTTTCCATGGAGTCCATGGAAGTCTGACTGAACAGAACTTTAAGGAACTCAAACCCAAAGCCCTGGTATAGCTATAAAAGCATCTATTTTATATTTAAGGAAGTATAATAGTTAACCCTGTCAATAATTGTGATTGAAAAGCCAGCTAGCCATCACTTTTGATATTTATAGTAAAGTCCTTTCTATTTCCAGAAGAAATCTAGGCTGTTTAAACCTCTTGGCCCAGTCCTACATTTCTATCACCCTGCTTTCTATACTAAGAGTTTCAGCATCAATCTTTTGATAAGTTACTGTTTATTTAGCTTGGTCACATGATGGAACAACAGGACAGGAAATATTAAGTTCATCTACTTAAATCAGTGACAATACTACCGTGAATGACAACAGAATTATCACTATAGCACTAGTGTTATTTAAATAAGGTGAATTTTATTTCTTCTTGTAACAGAGCTGTGGTTATTTACATTAATTTATTCTGAGTAAAAATCCACAGACATTTCTTCTGTTTACACACTAAACATTTAGCACTCCTCTACTAAAATAAGCCCACAAAAATGCACGCTTAATCCTTCAGTTACATATAGGCACAATTTTAAGATCTATAACTCTTGCAAAGCATGTCAAATGTTACTCTCTGAATCTGCTGAGGGTAAATGAACTTGCACAGGTTCCAGAGGCCAAGCGTTTAAAGTAGGCACACAGCAGAAGCTCTGAAGAGCAGGTAGAGGGCCTGGTATAAATATAATGCAATCTGGGATATATATGTTCTGCCATTTGGTATATGCATTATATACATAGCTTTATATATTTACTATGTGTATTTCTATTGTGTATTACTATTAAATCCATTCCATCCACTCAACTATAGGTGCATTTTTCAAGGACAGTATAAAAATGTCTACTATGATATGGTTTATACACTTATTGCTGTATTTCAGTCACATTCAAAATGTGTTTGAAAAATACACTTGTTCAATAATGCTCAGTTGGAGCAATTCTATTTTGATGGAGATTTTCTGACTTGACTCCCAAATTCAGCTGATCTAGGTATGTGACTAGGCAGCACAACCACTATGAAAATAGCTGGCTGTCAAAGGGGTTTACAGATTTGTAATTCAGACAACAATCATATCAGTGTTTATCTAACCCAGGGGCGATTCTGTATCCGAGGCTACCCTCTGCATTTAGTTCCTCATAATTTTCCTCCTAATGTGGAATGTTTCCTAATATCTGAAGGAAGTTTTTGTCTTTAAAAACTCACACTATGTCGATGGGTGGCTTGGATGATACTACAGAAGACCATATAACCTCTCTCTGCCCTACAGGCTTGTTGGTCATTACCTCACCTTTGCCTGATTTTCTCAGGGATATTAATGCCACTTTTGCTGCTGACCTCAAGGAGTCAAGAATTTACGGGAACTTGAGGATCAGGCCATGCAAGTCAAGTGCAAATCAGACACTTGGTTCTCTCTTCCTTGTATTCAAGGGTGATACAATCCACAATTTAACTTAAATACTATAAAAGATGTTTTGACAGTGGATGCCAAGAAAGCAATTTCCAGACCTTAGCTGTGGCTGAAAGGTAGCATCGAGGTAAGAACAACAGATTTGGATCAAAGCTCAGCGTCTTCTGGAGCGCTACCATCTGTAGTGAGCTACTCTCCAAGTATATATTTTTGAGCTATAACTAGAAGAAAAAGACTTGTCAGCTGACTTACAGGTCTTTTCAAAAATAAACACAGATGAAGAACACACCTTTTAGAGTTTAGCTGAACAATAGTCAGTTCTAGATATATTTACTGCGACTTTTCAAGGCTTTTATGAGCTTCTCTAAAACTTCAGTGGATATATGAAAAGTACTGATGGATAGTTTTTAGATAAAATGTTACAGACTGCTTGATGAGATCATCAAATCCATTCCTTTAGCTTAGATGAAGCCTGCTCAACTAGGAAATAGGCCAAGATCTAGTCTCATCAATGACCTCTCCATGAAAATTAATTAATTGGCATGTGTTGTGCTTTGTTAAGGAATGGGAAAGAAACACTTCATGAATATGAATTAAAAGCTTGTCAAAGCCAAGAAGTCTTATTTTTTAACTACCTTTGCCTCTTTTCCCAATCAGGGCACCCTAGAGGTGCATAATGAAGCTGTAAGTAAATAAACAGCATTTTTAGTTATTAGGAGTAGTTGGAGGAAAACGAAGAAAAATATGGAAAATATATCCTTTTCTTGCCAAAAAGTAGTTACATGTTATAGTTCATCATTAATAGCCACTGCATTTGAATGTTCAGAGAGAATAAGGGCATTTACGTCCTGATATTAAGCAGAAACAGAAGCATAAAATGAACTTTCACTTACATTTAGGAGTTATTTCTACACCGAGAATACACACATAGAAAAGGAAAGGGCTGCTTAGCAATAAAAACCTGTCTTATATTTGACTGTAACAGCATCTGATCCTATAATATTTACTCCTGTGAGTGGCCTATATTCACTTTATCAGATCTTACTTCAATGTGACTACTTGTGCATGAGAAGGTTGTAGGACTAAAGCAGTTGTATATAACGGACAGCCACTTCAAACCCCTGTGCTCATACTCACAGATGCAGAAAGAGGATAAGTCAGTGCAGAATGATGTTATACCTGTGGCACCACACAGATGACTTCATTTGAAGATTATAATGGCCAGTTTCAGCAATGCAACTCAGTGCATGCTGTAAAAATGTTTGAGAGGAAGCAGGAGAATGGGAATTGGAAGAGAGTTAAAAACATGTCAAAAAAAGTCTTAGTAGACAAAATAGGAACTGGGAAAAAGAGCAGAAGTAAATTAATCTTCCTGAAGTATATTACATAAGGGGAAATGCTTGGTAGTCGTTATTTGCTGTAACAACTCAAGACAAATGAGCAGCCGGTATGTTAGTTCTGATGAAGGACATGCAAGAAAGACAATGGCTTTCCATTTTTAAGTTAATCAGTACCCAAGTGATGTATTTCTGAAAAAATAATAAAATGGATTAATCAGGAGCTAAGGGAAAGAAGAGGGTAGACATTTTATTTCCACCACGTGCAGATGAAATATACATAACATAATAAAGGGCTGCTGTCGACTATCTGCAGGAAGAGCACCTGGAAGATTAAAGCTGTGGACATAACATTAACAAAGTACAGACCACACTGAATTAATGAGCACTGGAGATAGACATTCAGTGGAGTCTTAATTTATTTTCCTTTTCTAGCTCATCCTTTAAGAAAATGACAGTGTCTTCTTATCGATTTTACACTCAGAGATCAATCAGAATTGCCCTGACTCAGACAAAATTTACAGCACTCCCTGACAGTGCCTCGAGCATCTGGGCCTAAACAGACATTACAAGGAAGCAATATATCATGTTTGTATGTAGAGCTTGACATGCTTAAAAATAAGCTAATCTGTAGTGGAATTTCCTTCTTTTTGACAAGTTGCTCTGCCCAGCTCTTTGGACCCTTGTTATGAATTTCTCTCTCAGCTCTACTATTAATTATAACATGCACATAGAATTCATGTATTTAGACCCTGAGGGAGGTCATCTGCTCTGCAGTTTTAGATAAAATATAAACTAACAGATCACTCCTACTTAAACAATGTGAAATGTCACTCTGATGCACTCCATAAAAAAAAGCTAGAGGTGTTCCGACAAGAGCTATGATCAATTCTGACAACCCAACAATATCAGAGCTAAATGATGGGCCTCTGCATTCCCAAACAGCCCTCCATGGAAATTGCTGTATCCGGAAGATCTTTTGTGCAAGTAACTAGCTATATTAAATGCAATAATTACAGAAAAGACATGAGCTGTGATGCCTAGGCAGTTGTTGGCTAAGCTAACTTGCTTCCACGCTACAATTTAGCTTATACCTAGGGACTGCCTCCCAAAGGACTTTTTATGCTAAAGGAAGAAGTACAGGTCTCTCCTGCACTACAGAGTTCAAGATCAGCTAGTCCCTTGTGGGTTCAGAGGAGAAACCTGCTTGACAAAATATTTACTGCATTTTACTTGGAGGAAAAAGTCAAGACCAGAGTTCAGAAAGAACTAGTATGTATCTGAGAAGGACCGAGGATCAGCAGGTTTTCGTAAACCCAAGCTTGTCATGTCCTCCAGGCACTGCTTTGTTGGCCATTTCAACAGCTAAAAGAAACACTGGGGGATCAAGAACTAAAATTGGTAAAGAATGTCCCAAAATCCTGTATATTATTGTGGGTTGGGTTGGTATTTTTTCAGTCTCGATCGATAAAATACTTGGGAGGGGAGGAGAAATCCGCTTAGATGTTACACATTTTCTACATAGCTCAGAATCCTCTGTTCCTTTTGCCTTTATTAGGAGGACTGGGAAGCCCAGTATATCGCAAAGTCGAACCGTTTATCAGTAGAGTAAAGGAATTACAAATCTATGTAGTATGTCTGATGCCTGGCAGTATAGTGTAAAACATTCCTCTCTCTTGGAACAAGAGCAAGTACACTGTTAAGAGATGACAATATGCAGATATGCATTCTTATACACAAACATTTTTTTTAACATCACTATAAAACAGCTGTTTCTGTCTTACAGACTGTACTGCTTTCATATTTGCATGGAGTTTTATTTACACTGGATGCGTCACTTGAGACCTTTTCTTGGTCTGTGCAAACAAAAAAAGTGTTTCTTAGGTAATTTAAAATGGACCTGATTGAACCTGCCTCTATGACATCCACGAAGCCGGTGCCAACACTTTCAAGAGTTTGAATTGCTTCTATTACATTCCTAGTTCATTAAGGGTCCCGTACACTTCTATTCAGTTAAAAACTAATGAGCAAAAATATAAACTCTTCTAATTTATGTGAGCAGAATGGAAGCTGTTGCCAATACAAATTTGTGTTGCAAATACACATAATAGCAGAGAATTCTGCTGGTTTTCCGTGTCCTAATTCTTCATGCTAGTGGAAGAAAAAACATGTAATTTTTTGACTCATCGTGAGTCAAGGATGAAGAAACAAAGCAGATAGTAAATGAGCAGAAAGATAAAATGATATCTGATTTGCAATCCAAACTCTGAAATACAGAAATAAAACAACATGCAGAAAAAAACCACTACATAGTTTATTTATGACACCTCAGTATGATTTGCCCTGAAGTACTACGACAGTAAATTACTATGGTTTCAAAAACCAGTATGATGAGCACTGATTTATTTTACTTTTTCTCCTTTCCCTTCATTTGTGATTGTCTGACACAGCAGGACCAACCCTCACGAAATTAGAAAGATATCATCTTCCGCGGAGGATATTGCACTTAGTTTCCCTGCAGGTGTCTTTCCCCCCTGATACTGCCTCTGCCTTTTTTAGCCCCCCTGGTTCTCCTCTCTTATGGGATAGTCTCACGCTATCTGAGCACCTGGCCACTCTCAGCATAAGCCTGAGAAGTATTATGCCAAAATGAAGATAGGAACAAGTTCTGATTTCAATAAATTTTTTATCACTTTTTCATTTGCAGGCACTATCATGGACATTTGCAGTGATCAGTAGATCACTTTATGCAAAAGGTTACTGAACTGGTATTCTCTCTTTCAGGAGACCATGAGCTCTGACTAAATCCAAGTGCTTCGTTTTTAATACAGAGAATAATTACTAAATATCTCTGCCCATAAAGTCTGGTTTTAGGTTCAGCATCTCAAAAACAGCTAGTAATCTAGGATGTGTCTGTTTCTGTCAGCCTAATCTGAAGACTTTTTGAGGATCCTAATTTCAGACAATGTTGAGTACTTACACATATTAGATGTGGACTGTTTAAAGATACCGTAAATTATCCAGCGCACAAGTCTTTCACTGGGTCTCAGGGCACAGTTCTTGCCCCTGGCTCAACTGCAGGCTTGTTAGCGTGAAAACAGACAATGCATTGCTTGACTTTCGAGTTCTAAAAATTACCTGCCTCAGCTGGCTTTCTAATCCCCCTCAGCAATCTGTCGAGAGAAATGTTGGACTCTGGAAGGCAATTGATCCTAGTCATATTTCAGATTCCTGGAACTGATTCATCCCTTGCTAAAGCCAGGCAGGGTTGTTCAGTTCGCAGCCTGTGCAGCGGGAGTGGCAGGAGGTCTGTCCTGGCAGCCGCAGTAGGAGAAGAGCTCTCTGGTGATGCAGTGTTCCCACAGCACAAGTCAGGAGGGGGAAAGGGCTGCACAAAACACACTGGATTCCAGCCTCACAGGATCCTCAAAATCCATGTGTCTGAGATTCACATGTGCTACTTGGAATAGCAAAAGAAACCATAAAAACTTCATCCACTTCTGAAACAGAAAGGTTCACTTCCACAGATAGTTACAAAATTATAACCATTTATATTGGTGGTTTCCTAAGTAGCAGACAGCGTTCTTCAGGAAACTATAAAGCTATGCTCACTAGTAAACCTGAACATTTACTGTGCTCTTCTTTCTTTACAGACGTAATATTTTGTACGCAATCCTGCTTCCTTTAATATCTTTTTTTCTAAAAGTATTTCAAGCTGATATGGTCTTCCAAAGTAAAATGCTTTCTATTGTCACATATAAAGTGTTATTGGAAAAGCGTCATATATGCTGTGTAACAGTGAAGAATAAACTATAGGATTCCATGTACCTTTTAGAATTCTTAGTCAATGATACCCCTCAATTTTTTTTAAGCTGATGGTACATAAGAAGTAATAAAGATACAATTAATTTATATGTATTGGTTTAAATATTTCATAATAATGTAAGTACTGCTTAATATTGTAAGATCCCGAAGGAAATAGTAGATACTGCTACAGTATGTAAAACACATAATGGAAATATTTACCTTGTGATGTTCCCTTAATATCCATGCCAGAATCTCTAGTACTAGTGAGAGAAATAGATCTTATCTCCTCACACACAGGTAGGACCCTGTGTCTTTTCAGTAGAAATGCAGGGACTAACAGGTGGCATTACTGTTGGCATGCTCTCCTGGGTGTTCTGCCATGCAAGCAACTGTCATTTCAGTTTACAGTTCAAATGCTACAACAGACCTTGGGCGGAGAGAATGTGCAACTACTCATCAAAACTTTTCTTTAATACCTTAGTGAATTTCACCTGCCACCTGCATAAAATGAATATTTCTGGCTGAGTCGCAACATATGAAGCATCATTCACATCACATTTCCTTCAACTTTCTCATATGTCTGAAATAACTATAGAACAGACTGTACGAGATACAACACATCAACCAGAGGTAGAATATGGACGGTTCTGAAAGGTATCTCAGTTCTGAAATGTATCCCAGTCCTTGCCCACTCTGGAAAGCTTTTGGCATCCCAGAAGCACAAGGTCAGAGACGGTTGCTCTGGAGTTTGTTGCCCTGAAGTCTGCTGCCCTTTCAAAAAAGGTCATAGCTCCTCAAGTTGCATTTGAGATATGTTCAGCTCTACTGTGTGTGATAGTGTCCACTGTCCCTACTCAAGAGAACCATAATGGAGCAACATCTTTGGAGATCATGCAAGTAAAGACTATTCAAATCACAAATCTGTCTGTAAGACACAAAATAATCACAGAATACCCTCCCCCTGCAAATTACAGCAAAGCAGCCAAGTGAGTTTTGTGACAGTTTCCTTCCTCTTCCCAGACACACAGAACAGAGACTTTGAATTTCCAAACCTGCACAAAGTCAAGGCTTTCAAATAATCTGAAGTGCTACCGTTACAAGCAGGTTAAATGTAATAATATTTTTCTAGGACATGAAACAAGGGAAGCATTCCATGTTTTGGCATACATAGGACGTTGGTCACCTCAATGGGAGTTTATTTCTAGTCCCACAAAGAAGTTTTTAAGTGTCCAGAAATCTACATATTGAAAGAATGGAAACAGAAGGTTGTGGGCAAAAGCACATCATCCTCTACAGCAGTGACTCAACATAGGAGGAAAGGTCTCAATTTGCCACCCTACCAGTCCAGGATGCTAATTACCAGTGCTGCTGAGACTACTTACTAATGGCATCACATAAGTTTGCACCAGAATGCCCATTAAATTCCAAGAATTCTTGTTGCTTAACCAGTAGTTTTGCAGGAGTGAAAGAATATGTAGACTTCCTTAGCAATTCAAAAGGCAGGAAAATTATCCAAAGGAAATTACACTGTGTTTAAAAAATGGCATTATACTTTAGTCTGCTGACCTTCTATAATCACTTTGCTGAAATGTAGTATAATTGATCAAGCCATATTTAGTGCAAATTCATTGAAATGATGAATCTCATTTTCTGCGATCCTGAGGGCACATGTAGGCAAAGCTACAATCAATCTATAAAACCACAATACAGGTACACACAAAAAAAAAAAAAAAAAAGTGTTTTACTGGATTCACCAGTGATTAGAGAGCTCTATGTAGAGATATTGAGTATCCTACAAGCCGTTGCTTTCCCTTATGAAGAAGGATACTGAAAGTGGTTTAGGAAACTAAAACCATTATCAATAAACATTAATATCAGTGTTACCTGTTAATGGTAGGAATAAACAGAATTCATGATTAATTTTGGAGGGGAATGAGTCCCATCAAACTGATATGTTCTGAGACGGACCTGTTCCTCTGAAATCACAAGCAACCATTAAGCTGTCCAATCATCTTCTGTGGGCTGCAAAAAAAAATGTGTCAGAGTGAATATTCAGTTTTTAAATCAGGGCAAAATACTTACAACCTGAATCTGGGTGATGAGTTTAGTGCTACAAAAGTGGAATTATAAAACAATAATAAAAAACTTACAGGAATTTCAGGAATCAGTGGAAGGCAGATTAATCACAAAACATTCCAATTTCAAAATAGAAACGTTCCATGCAACAGCATCCAGTACCATGTCTAATGTATGCACTGAAAGGGCTGAAAAGCCTTTATCCAGCATGGCTGATGCAGCTCATATGACACGTTCCACTTAAGAGGATGAATATGGACATCGACAGAACATGTAAAGCACTGTCAAGTCAGAAGATTTTGCTGCAAAAATACATGTGTATTCTTGTAGAATATCACTCAAGAGGACAAATATTCTTGCAACTGGACACGCTGGTGGAGCAATTAAGGTAGTTTGCACATTTAAACAAAAATTTCTACCTTTGTCACTGTAGACCCACCTGGCATGAAGGGGGAATGTACTTTGCCAGTGAGTAGAAAAGCAGAGAATCAGAACAGAATTGCTCGGTTTCCCAATGGTTTACAAACCTGCTTGCCTAACTACTATATTCTGTTCATTATTTATGCACAGAACTTAAGGAATCATCAGAATCACCAGAATTTGAAGCACAGAAAGCACCTTTCAAAACATGTCACCAAAGGCCAAAATGCACATCCCAGATAATACAGAATTTATTTATTTTCTCCTCAACTAGAGAAAAGGTGCAGAAGCATCTAGTCACAAATTGCAAGGGAAGAACCCCTACAAATAAATAATTGTAAATTAGTCATTTTAAACACCCTAATTGGGCTAAAACACATATTGAAGTATGCAAAATCCTAAAAAATCAAAAACAGTCAAAAGAATCAGCCAGCTCCTTACCTTGGATTACAGCTGTGAGGTCTGAGTAAGAACTTGAAAGTGAGAGGGAAGGCAAGAGGGACCTGAAAGTTCCAGCTGGAAAGGAAAGGAGGACTCCAAGCTGCAGGTACATCAAAGTGGAAACCTCATAGAAACAGCTTTCAGACTCTGGCTTTAAGCCAGACTCTGCTTTAAGCAGCCAGACCCCAGAAAGACTTCTGCAAAAGTCCATGTAGAAAGGGCTTGTGCTGTGCTGTGCTGTGCAGGGTCTCTCACACCGCGTTCCCTCTTCCACCTCTCAAATGCTGTTCTTTTATTCAGTGTGTGTCTCACACTTTCAGAATGCTTCAAAAATGAGAGGACAAGGAAACGATAGTGACACAGATAGGTTAACTGCAGTAAGAATTAGTTTAAAGACGGCCTGGTAAGGATAACATTGTACTGTTAAAGTATTATTTTAAGTACATGATTCTATTTCTGAGCAAAACACAATATATTCAGGTATCTAAATTGTTTCCTTGATCTCCACTGCTATAACTGCAAACTAGAATATTTGAATGAATATTCCTAGAAGGCCCAGTACTCTGAGTCTGAGAAACTGTTGCAGACCTGAGTCAAACCTAGGCACCCAGTGATGAGAAATAACCCGATCTAAGAATCAAACAGGGTGTGTGAGTGGTCCGGGCATCTGTACAGGTCATCATTTCATCAGTTTGCTACACCAAGACTAATATCATTCCAGTTACGCCAAGGAATAAAATTTTATACTAGGCAAGGTAAAAAAAAAAAAAAAAAAAAAAGAAAAAAAAAGAAAAAAGGAGTGAGAAATAAATGCTTTCATCAGTTTGGTCACAATGACCATGAAAGGCTGGGTGGTCCAGGACAGCAAAACTCTCTGTTTCCCTCCATGGAAGACAGTGTTGCCAGAGAGCCCTTGGCAGGGACATTACAGCCACTAAGATCCCAACACAGACACAGGGATATTTCCTGGTTTTTCCTTTTCCTGTAGGGGTTTATATATCTATTTGAACAAGGAGACAGAGAACAACAAAGCAAAATAAACAGTGCAGAAACAAAGGAGATTTTCTACTGTTTTTGAGCAAGGTTTGCTCTTTCATTTACTGCAGAAACTCCAGTTATTCCAGTGTTGCTGGTGGGAGCACAGTTTTGGTGGTTTTGTTTTACACTAAGCATATTTTTCCTTTCTTTTTTCTAAGTTAGAAAGAAAAAAGTTCACTTTTTAGACATAGCTATTGCACTGTAACAGACTGGAAATTTACCTGCAAATACCTTGCTGAAGTTTGCTATCTAAATCAACGTTACTGCTTCAGCTGTAAAACTTTATAACACGGAGTTTATGTACAGTCTCAAACGTAGAAGTGTGGACAATTGCGGTGCCTATCAGACTGAAAATAAGGTAGGAATGTAATTATAGAGTAGTAACTGATACCACAAGAAAAAGTCATAGCAGGCTAATGTGATAAGGTACTATATCATCCGATGAGTGGGAATACTAACATTTCTGTATTAAAATGGTATTAGTGGTATATTAGGCTAACATGATATGACAAAAAAATTGCAAACAAAATACTATAATTTAGTCTAGGGCATAAATGTGAGGGAATAAAACCAAATATTGTCACAGAGGAACACCCTCTTTTCATTTAGAGGAACATGTGGAAATTTTGTGATAAAATTTGCTGTCGTGTCACACTGATAAAGTTCATGAGAGATTACATAGTGCTATGTGAATTGTGAGTTAGTACAAATGATATCTTATATCTATGTATCATTTTTACTTCAGGGGATTTCAAAGAGCTTTACAAACTTAAAGAGACATACAAAGCAGTGCCACAATGCTTATCATCAGCCTTTAACCTGCAGCTGAACAGACTTCCCAATAGTTCCCAATTTTTTAATTAACCAAAGTTTAACTCAGCTGCTGATTGCATGACAGAATTTGTAAGGTAGTTATGGTTTTAAACATTAAGTTTTACACAGGAAAATAAACTCCCTCCAGAGTCCGTATCAACAAAACTCTGAAGAAGTTTCTATTTGCATGAAATAATTGGTAAAAAGAGTATATACATATAAAAAATAGTGTTAATTTATGGAAATAGCATACAGATAGTCTCTATAGGATTAATCTTGGTATACTTACTCTGAATACAATACCAATATCTAGACACAATAAAAAATCCCAAGGCAGGTTATTGTTTGATTCCTGTCATCCACACTCAGTTCAAACTTCAGTGGTGTGTCCACTTACCTTTTTGAGTAGCAAACAAGCAAGGACAGGAACACTCCCAAGCCAGTTTCTGCTAAGGTCAGCATAGAACCATTCATCACAGAGCTCATGCTGCCAAATTTCCACTCATCATCAGGTATCCTGAAAACAAGGATATACGTATTACATAGGTACATACACATGGACAGGTATTTTAAAAATGTTCTTCGTGTATAAACTCAGAAATACTTAATGATGTTTGCCATAAAATGGCTAAAAAGATGGTAGTAAGTATTCCACTCTAAATACTTTTATTTGTTTTTACTTTACAAGCCTCGTGGATCCTTGTAGCTCTAAAACCAGTGGCAAAATTGTCTCCTAACTTTAGAATTATTTTACAATATTTAAGTTATATAAAGGAGACTAAGTAACCAGAATTATTTGTCAATCAGATTTTTAATCCTATCGACAATATACACAAACATATCAGTGCAGTAAGGCAGAAGTCTCATGGTTCACCAATGAATGCATTCATTTGAAGACATATTCAGCACAACAGCACAGTCGTGGATCACAATATTTACTTGCAGTGACTGTGTTAACATTATCTCATTTATAGCATCGAAGGTAAAGAGTCAACACTGAAATCAATGCAACAACTAAGTCTTAAAGAACATTATTCGACAAAGGACTAAATACTAACAAGGAATTCTGGTCAAGACTTACACAGTATCTCCTTGGTTTTGTTCATCAACTTTACACTATCTGGAATTTTCCACTTTACAATATGAGGATAGAGTCTATTTTGTGCCATGAAACTTCTTTACCCCCACAGACACTGTTTCACCATCAATGCAAAGTTTCTGTAGCAAGCTCCTTGATTTTTCTGCCATTCCTCGTACACACTGTAACTCTCAAAACCCTTCAGCTCACTCTGATAACCCAAGAGTTACCTTGGGTTCCTCTCTGTCCATCATCCCACTGAATCATCCTATGCCAATCTTGTCAACATTTCCAATATTTTGATGCTTTACTGAACTCAGATCACCTCACCCCAAACCCACAGCCTCACTTTGGAGCTACAGTGTTCTCACTACACCAAGTTAAAACTCCCTCCTCACCTTTTGGCTCCATCGGTGCCAGCTATCTTCAGCTAACTGATTCACTTCTACGCATCCATAATACCAGGTTTGATCATCCACTTATTCACTGCTGCCACATCATCATGTTGCTTTTTGAAGGATGGAACAGCATTCTGATGTGATGACATCATTCTTCACATCGGTGGTCAGGCGTGCCTGTATGACACTCACAGGGTAAGTTGAGGGCTAACAGGCTGTACTTGACAATCTGCACATACCATAAACGTAAATACAAGAAGAGAAAAAGTTCCAAATCTTTTATTTCTGAATTTGTCATCCTCAGTCACGTCCCTCATCTGATTTTTTCTGATTAAAAAAATAATAATAATTAATTTTCATTGCTGTATTCTTTCCTTCTACAAAGGCTGAGATATGGACGGCTTCCTCTCCACCCCAACCTCCTGGATACTATAAGGTACTTAGAGCTGGGAGACATTGTGTGTGTGTATGTGAGTGTGTGCATGTGCACATGCACATGAGCTTGTACATACCATGACTTACACATGGAGATCACTAGTATTTTATGCAGGTTTATGTCTTATGAGAACAGGAACTCAAATGTGTAAGTGACTCAATATGCAAATTTAAGGAAGGATAGATTTGTAAACTTCTGGCATTTTCTAAAATCGAGAAAACAAGGATTCTGCACATTTTTTAAAAATAATCACACTACCACACAGTAGATTTCAGTGATATTTGTCTTACACAAATTAAAACAATGTGAAAATGCAATCAGGGAAGCATTTTGCTTTACTTAGAGTACAGCTGTAAATAAATCATTACATTGCATGAAAAGTACTAAAATCATCAGAAAGCTTGGTCAGGACATCTTTATTTTAATTGGTAAAAGAAAAGAGAGGACAAAGAGTAAAATAAATCCTTTCAATTTTTTGTCGTTACAACAGAATTCGTAACTGTAGGGGGTAGAATGATGCATCCATTTGCACTTACAGTACCATATTAGGGAATGACTAAATTACTTGTAAAGCCCTTTCCATGTCGCCACTTATGAGTAACGATATAATTTCCTAAATCACATAAATAAATACACAAACTAAACTCTTGGAATCCTGTATTTTTTTATCCTGCATTATAAAAATAAATGAGAATGGTCATTTTTATAAAATTCAATTTTATTTTCTGCACAGGAACACATTCAAACATTTGCATCTTATTATTGCTGAAATCAAACTAGATAATATGCAGCTGTGAATTATATTTTTCTTTCACTATGTCTGTATTTACAAGACAAATAGCTGGCATCCCTGCTTTAGTGCACAGAAACATTTACATTTACCTTTATTCATACTGCCCACAGTATTTCAAAATATTTTATGCCTAAATGTCTGGAAAAGCTAAGGCTGTCTCAAAAGATGTTTTGTAAATGTATAGTGATTTGAATTATCATAGCAACTAAGATTTTGTATATTTATTTCCATGTCTTAAAAGGGAATCTCGTATTATTAGTGAAGATAATGTATGTGTCAAAAAAGAGGCATCAAAAGCACTTCCTGTGCACTTGACAGGGTGACAAAATATTTCTCCTATCCTTTCCTAATTGAGCTGCTGTACAAAGGGAGACATTATGATAATATTAATAATAGTTACATGGATATTTGTAGGTACTGTGTAACCCTTCAGTCCATTTTCCCAGACAATGGTGACTACAAAGAGGCTTCAAAATAGAACATCACACAATATGAATGCCACTTTTTTCTATCTTACATTTTAAAAACATCATTGAAATCAGAAAGTTCATTTACAAAGGACTGGCAGTTGCAATCACAGCAATAATGTAGTGCTGAGAAAAAAAGGGTAATTGGTTTGGTAAAGATCGCTTTCCATTACACCATAAAGCACTACACAATAGGAAAGGTCGCCAATTAAGCAATCATGAATACCAAGTACTGAAGCTGATGAAAATAGGGCAGTGGTTTAAATAGATTTGCAAGCAATTTACCTTTTCACAATGTTGGCAATCTGATGCAATTTGCTTGCAATTTTGTCTGCTTTCAGTAGCACTCGAAGCTGACACTACACAGACCAAATGGCAAAGAGGCCTGCATAGAAAATGTAAAACTATCTTGGCTGCATCAGGGAACCAGAATGGTGGTTCATCAGGAAAATTACAACAATTAACATAAGTGCTGCAAAAATCAACACTTTAAATGTCACACTCACTAGTCTGTCCAAAGACTGTAAAAGTACCATCTCCATTGCTGGACTAACAGTAAATATGAAGCAATCACCAACAAGCCTTGAGGCTGATGGCTTTACAATTGATGTGACATTCTCTGAGTGATAAAATAGCCTCTCATTTTACAAAAGTAAGTATTTTTCTTTTTTAGATTTAACCTGGATTATGTCAACCCAAAACTTATATTTATTTTTTTTCAACTCCTCTTCCAACAAATCTGTTTTGCACTTGAGTATGTTCTTTACTTGTTTTGATGTTCTACAAAACTTTATGTTTCAGGGAACTGGATCCATACTGATAAAATTCAAATATTGATCAGTTCTTTTTCAACGTAAATTATACCCATGATTTATTTCAAAATGTGTTATCTGCAGGAGATGATGCACTTGTGACTCGGGCTTCGTTTACAATCTCGGGAAGGGGGCCTCAAAAGGTAACTGTAGGTACCCCCTTAGGTATGAATGCAGAATGCAGGATGCCTTTCTGAATCTCTATCAGTGTAAACTGAGCAAATGTGAAAGATGACTTTTGAAGTAATTGATAACTCATGTAATGACTCCCATGTTAAAGACAGATATAAATTTGTCAGATTGTGAAGGAGAATTGACTTATGGTGTGTATTTAATGATTTATTCATTTTTAGTGAACTGCAGCACTGAATAAAGCAGTAATGCCTTTCTCTGACATCACACAGGAGAGTAACATTTTCTCTGACATCACATCTTGTAAATATCGTATCTCCTTTGTTAGATGCTTGATCCCAAAACTTTAGTAAGAGAAAAAGTGTCACCGTTTTTTTGTCTCATTCAAAATATGTTCAGGTCAGTGGAAGTTCAGGCATCTAGGACCTTGTCATTCTGAAAGTAAACTAGGATGCAAGAATCAGAACACTTCTACCGTTTGATTATTTTTCAGAGCTCAATGAATCTACTCTGATGGCTCTAGAAGCCAAGTGTTATTAGCTCCTGAGGTCATCTTTATACATTATCCATGCAATCAGAAATGGCTGATCCAGTGAACTACTCTGGACATTGCTATCCAATTGACAGGGTGGCTACCATACTGTGTACTTAGCTGTGGTAGATCCCTAACTGTGATATAGCTTATATTCATTTAAATGGCTGGCCTTGAACAGCATCTAACAGTTGATAGGCATTGGTAGCAGCAGGGAATTGATAAGACAGAAAACACTTCACCAAATCTTCAGTGGTATAACATTTCCAGTGAATGCTTAGCAATCTTTGTCGTCTCTATCAAAAGGAAGACGACTGCTATATACAGTTCTGAATGGCAGTAGCTACTTGATTTAAATATGACAAGTGCAAACATCAGATTGGCAACATGAGAGATACTTAAATTTCCTTTGATGTGTTTCAAATGTCTCACCAGACATTTGCTAGATTTTGACTAAAATTTGACTAAAATATTGACAAAAGCAAAAGAATTCAGATATTGTAGCTAAAATTGCATGCAACATCACCAATTTCCATAGAACAATAAGTTACAGATGAGGACAAGAGAATAAATACATATTTAAACTACTCATGGGGTTCTGCTGCTATTCCAAAACCCTTTCAACTGAGCCCTCCTTTTACGGGCTTCCCTCAGCACCCATCTCTTACTGAGGTTACATATACAACTGCAGTTCTAAAGTAGTTGAACTAAAATCTGCTTCTATTCTGAAGAAAGACTCCTCTCCATTTTTGTTCCCAGTCTTTTCCTTTCCTATTTGTTTGCCTTTTATAATATTAGTCTTTCCTGCCTTTCTCCCATCCATGCAATATTGCATTAACATGACATTTAACAATTCCAGCACTTTCTTTTTTTCACCATTTCCCATCCTTCCTGTGCCTTAGCATCCTGACTTCAAAAACTTTGTGAACCTTCAATACGCCTCATTGCCAAATCTAAAACATTAAGGGCAACAAAGAGCCACTTTCAGCTAAGGGAACACTATCGGGAAATCTTGATCGTGGTTAATATCTGAACATAAAGCATGCCTTGATTACTTACGGTATAGAGCTGTTGGAACGGGTCCAGAGGAGGGCTACAAAGATGATCAGAGGGCTGGAACACCTTCCCATGAGGACAAGCTGAGAGAGTTGAGCTTGTTCAGCCTGGAGAAGGCTCAGAGGTCTTATAGCAACCTTCCAGTACCTGAAGGGGGCCTACAGGAAAGCTGGAGAGGAGCTATTCATAAAGGCTTGTGGAGATAGGACAGTGGTTATAAACTGGAGAGGGACAGGTTTAGATTAGACATACGTAAGAATATCTTCACCATGAGGGTGGTGAGGCACTGGCACAGGTTACCCAGGGAAGCTGTGGATGCCCCATCTCTGGAGATGTTCAGGGCCAAGTTGGATGGGGCCTTGGGCAGCCTCATCTACCAGGATGCCCATCATAGGGGATTGGAACTGGATGATCTTTGAGGCCCCTTCCAAGACAAACTATTCTATGAGTCTGTGATTCTACTCTTTCACCTGCTACTTTGTCATCCTTGGTTGCCTGGTACCACTACACATATATATTACCATGTTAACTTGCCTGCCTTTATAATGTATATTACCCATCCTTTTTAACTGCACTGTGTTCTGTTTCAATACTTCATTGAGACAACAATACTGACCATAACAAATATGTATTACAACATCCACAGAAGCATTTTTTCACAATGTTTGCAAAGTAATTTTTCTTTCTTTAGCTATAAATTCCAAAGTTGCAATTCTTACAACCAACTTTAACTGCATCTCAGTTACGTTTTGAAGCTTCATATCATAACCATTGTTATAGATACCATTTTATTTGAAGATCAATGCTTAGTAATTAAATTTCAGTGAGATGCCATTGCAGCAAAATTTGCAACAACACACGAAACAAACACTTGGAACTCATTTTAAACTGACACAAGCTGAAGAGTGAATACAGAGTTCATGCTAGTCACCCTGCTAGTTATCGCAAGCTGGATAAAGAATTAAAATTTACAGAATTTATGCCTTTCATTTACTCATAGCAGTTTTTTCAAAATCAGACTGTCTACTGTTTTCCAGGAGAAACTCTTTCCTGAAAGGATGTGTAAATGCAATTTTCTTTTTTGTGCAAACTGAGAATAGCAAAGAACAAGGGAGCTAAGAACAGCAGTGAGCCTAAAAGTTGGCAAAGATGTTTCTGAGGCATAAAGAGAGAGCATCTCTGATTTTAGAAATGCTCCAGGACTCCTCCTCAACTTAATAGTCACAGACCAGATTAAGATGGAATTGACTGGTATCAAGAGGGAATGTTTTTCTCACATCACAGTCTCTCTTCCAGCCCTCCGACAAAAAGGAAGGGAGAGAGAAGCAGAGCTAGTGCTGGAGCTCTTCAGCAGGAGCTGTGCTACAAGTAAACTTGGGAATCACGCTGGAGGTCCCCACTCTAATTCTTTTGTTGGAAACAGTCAGAGATACTACTTTCCTTTCCAAAATGTACAGGAGGGAGAGGAGGTGTCTCAATTCTGCCCTATAAGGGATGGCCAGGCAGAAATTACACGACTCCAAATTTTCGCTTTTCAGCTCCCTGCATAGGGCTAGATAATAAAGAATATGCCTTAACCTGGAAAATAATTCCTTTTATAATATTTCAAAAGAATTCCCAAGGTACCAGTTGACACTTAGCTAACAGTCCACAAACTTACAGTTGAAATTAAAGGATTAGATCCTAATCTGAAATTATATGAATGAGGATGAATTACTGTGCCACTAATCAGTCTATTGCATATTTTTTGCTTGTACACTTTGCTTGTACATGCTTGTACCTGCAACTATTTTAGGATTAAGAAAACCATGACCTTTGACAGAAAATTGAACTATATTTTGGCAAGTGTGAACTGAATACACTGAAGAAATTAATTTAACAAATATGAGTTTCTCAGTTTGGCTTTAGTCCTTACTGTTGGGAGGTAGGGAAAAGCCAGTAATCAAAACAACAATTTATTTTCCTTGAACAGGTCTAGATTCTTAGTTAATGCTAAACCTGTGTACCCTCTCTAACAGAGACACAACAGTTTACCCTGTCTGGGCAACTGATTTCCTCTATTAGGCTGATAGTTCTATTATAGGAGTGCAGTATAAAACAAAGAAACTTAGTGCAGCCTTAATGAATAATATTTCTGTTAATAGTAAAAAGATTTCTCTAACTATATAAAATAACATAACATCTCATTAAAAGCAAACTAACAACACACACCCCCCAAACATATTGAAAATTTTTGGAAGATCAAGATAAAAGATATTCATTTGGTATGGAAATTTAAATATGTATATATATATATACACACACACTACAGGAGGAGTATTGCATCCAGTATTACTTGTTCCAGGAAACAGATTCTGAGGTGTTTGCCTAGACTGTAAAGAGACCGTTGCCAATAGCAGGGAACACTGTTTGCATTAGATTTCTTGAATTCTTTGCCGTATTTCATACTTAACACAGAAACATCCTTATTTTGAAGAAAAAAAAAAAAAAAGACAAACTGGTCAGCCCATTATCAATTTTCTTTCAATCACTACAAAGCGTTGTCTTTAGGAGAATGAAAAATCTTCAGACTTAGTGAGTGGATTAAGATTAGAAAAACATATAGACCTCTTAGCCTGACTGCTAGGACTGCTTTATGTCAGTTTGTAAGTTTTGTGGGAATAAAAAAATTGCACAGATGGGACTATAACTGACCATAACCTGCTCTATTGTATTTCCAACAATCTCTAATTACAGCAACACACTAGAGGAAGAGATTTGAAAGGGCAGGTGATGGGATAGGAGAGAAACCTGTTTGACTTAAACAGCACAGGATCCCTCACCATCAGGGCTGATGTACATCAGCCTGACAGCTAATTAGGGTAGACATGAATTTTTCCAATGTAACAGATGTTCGCTAATCAGGCCAGATTTGGAGCCCTTGCGCCAGCAACATTTCATGCACAATTTAACTATCTAAAAGGAATAAACTACTTAATGCATTGTACTGGAGGCACAGCTGTTTCACAATCAGAAAATTTGCTGTCAAAGATGTTCTCTTTAAAACTGACATGTTTTTATATAACTCTGATGGGGTGTTTATAATGTATTAATAGTTGTCAGTAAGAGCTGCTGTCATCATCAAGAAGTAAAACATTTCTGAAGGTATATTAAAATGAACAGACTCCTTTCTCTTTCTGAAATCTATTTAGATAATTTACTTTGAATATGGCCTGTTTAATTCTAAATGTACTTTAAACAAAAGGCTTAACATGTATCTCTCAAGTTACAGCAATAATAACACAACCAGATCTACCTTCTGACCACGGAGTAAAGCTGAAGTAGCTTATCTTTGTGCTATAGTGGAAATTTATTTTATTAGGGAGAAAAGTATAAATATACAATATACTGTGATAAAATGATGTGGTCTCCCTTCAGTTCATAAAAGATATGACACTTGATAGAAAATTCAGATGAAATGTATCGACAGGTTATATAGATTCATATAGACCATTACTTAGGGAACCAAGGAAAGAGAATGTGAGATTTTTATTCTTGCATCTGAATTTCATAGACCAGATCCAGAGGCAAATGGGTTGCATTTAAGTCAATTTACAGAAAGTTAAGGATCTTGTATTTTGCATCTGGGATTAAGATACAATATCATCATATAACTGGTAGAATTTCTTTTTAATGCTGTGATCTTTGCAGCTTTTTGTTAATTTTTTAACCATGAGAAAAATCAAGTGATCTGACTGCCAGAAAATTTGAGCAAAGCTTGCATCACCTGTAAATCGTAATAGTATGGGCCAGAGAATAGAACTGGAAAGAATAGCTGTCCATGTGATAATGGCATCTAAACGCTCTAACTGCAGTTCCCAGGGAGGTCAGAATGGATTTGAAGGTCACAAGGTACTAAAGCTATCAAGCCTGGAAAAGGTGCCTGTGGACATATATCTGTAAAACCCAGCTCTGTTTTCATTTAACACCACAAAAGGTCCAAAGTCTAAATGCTGTCCTCATGAATGCGTGTTGTGTTTGCAAGCTACTCTTTAATAACTAATGCACACACACTTATTAATAGAGACATTTAGAGTACAAGTGAGCAGCAGACAAGAGGGAGACTCCGTTTCTTTCAAGAGAATGCTGAGGCAAAGGATCGTCCTTTCCTGGATCCTCAAGTCTGCAGTTTGGACAATGACATTCTTATCTTCATTGCTCTGTGAAAGCTGGCAGTATTTTGGCCAAACAAGTTCTCTGTTAAAAAAATGGGGGGGGGGAGGCCTGCACCAGTTACGGTGAATTTTATAAGGAAATTTGCTAAAAAAATGTAAAAGTCCAAGGCAAAAGCAGCCTTAAATGAATTTTAAAAAAAAAACAATGAAACAAGTAGAAACTGTGCCATAATACTGAGATTGTTCAGGACCTTGAGTGAAGAGGGAATGGCCAAAGATTCAAGCACAGCATTAAGAGCTTCTGTAAATATTCAGTGGTGACAGAAATTAGGAAGGATACAAAATTAATGACTCTAAATGAATGATAATTGTAAGAAACTTTTTAAACAGGGAAATTACTATTTTAGAATAAGGAAAATCCTTATCCATATAATAAGGATCTTGAAAGAAATGATATGTGAAATTTTTAAACCACCTAAGAGAAACTACATAACCTTGGTTATTATGAGGATTTGCTCCTCAGTACAAACCTGATAATTTTGTTTTTAATGATACCTAAATGATAAGTTACCAACATTTCAGAAATGGTGCAGAGGGGAAGACTGATCTGAACAGGAAAAATCTAACCTAAATTAAATAATGACCAACAGTAAGAAATTTTAGTAAAATTACTAGTAATCTAGAGGAGGTGAAACCTTTGACTTTGGTTTATTGAGTGTACTTTTTCCTGGACTAATTGCAACTCCTTCAAAAAAAAACGAAAATTAAAAAAACAATAGTGTTTTAATCCCACAAGTACATGTTTAACTTTAGTCACTTGAGCTTAAACTTTAAACTAATGCATCCATCATTGGATGGAGCTCTCAGCAGTGGGACACAAAAAATGCAGCCAACCTATGTGAATTTCATTAGAGCCTTGAAGCTGCCCCTCAAAATATTTGAATTTAAAAATGGATTCATGTAATCTTAGAGGAGAAGAGGATTTGGTGTGTCGGAAAGTGACTAAAAGGAAAAGACAATGTGTTGCATTGACGAGAGGTGTTCCAGGAGGTTTACCTATAGAGAGAGAATAGTTTTGTCTTGCTTATGTCTTCAGCAATAATCTGAAAGAAGTAACGATCTTAATGAATTCACTATCATAATGAGCTAACAATAGTAATTTAGGAGGAGCTGAAAGTACCAGTAAGAACAAAGAGAAATAATACAAAGGCACCCTAAGAGATTAAAAGCATAGGCAAAAATACTGTAACAAAATGAGATTTGGACTGGAAAGACACAATTCCCAACACATTTGTTGAAAAACAATCCAAAGCATGAATATTCAATGACAGAGTCAGACATTAATTGGCAATGCAAAATGGCAGAAGAAAAAAAAAACCACAGGCTTATTTTGTGCTGCCCATGCATCAGCTTCATGGAAAACAGGGAGTCAGCCGTTTCTACAGCACTGATAAACATGACAGAGGAATTACCATGCTGGCCCAGTACACCTGACTGTGAACAGTAACATCCATTTCAAGAAATGCTTAGCCTTTTTCACAATGATAATAAGAACAGAATGGGTTCTCTTTTCTAACTGCAGGCGGTTGGGGGAGGGGGCTCTTATTATTCCTCTTATTCATTAGAAGCTTTTGAGCCTTTTTGAAAAAAGCGCATAAGAATTTAGAGGTCGACAACCAGCCAGGATTTCATACTGTTACGGGCACTATGTTAGCAGAAAAAACATTAATGAGATGGCAAGGTCTGAACTATGGGAAAGCAACAAAATTATCTGAACACTGAGAATACTGGAATTCAAGGAAAAAATTAGTGTACATCCACTAAGGGATGACTAAGGCACCAAGATAACAGTCTACAAATATTTGAAGTTTATGAACAGCAAAGACTAAGATAAATCTTATGCTTTCAAGAATGTAGCTATGATGAGTGAGAGAAACAGAGAAAAGAAAATCACCACTGAATAGAGACAAGATCAACATATTTGCATCTGTGGTTCTATTCCAGAGCTCTTCCCAGCCTTGTCAGCAGCCTGGGTCTACTTCAACCTTATCACCAGAAAACCAGAAACTGGGCTTGTTTCTCCTATTCTTTTTTGGAAGATGGGAAGGGGCAAAGATAACGATTTTGTGGCCAGTAACATCTGACTCACTCCTCAGCAGCAGTCTACTTTGCTGCTTTTTTTTTGCAAGCCATGCATGCACCCATTTTCACATGTGCCATGAGTGGAGCTGTGTACCCTGTGTGGTTCCATCTCATGGCATAAAAATCTACACTACACTCTTTCAAGTCCACAGAATTAGGAGCAAATGCATCTAACCCTTCCATCTTCATCCCATCAAATTCACTCCTGAAATAACAACAAAAA
The DNA here is from genome assembly GCF_017976375.1 of Cuculus canorus. Taxonomy (NCBI): domain Eukaryota; kingdom Metazoa; phylum Chordata; class Aves; order Cuculiformes; family Cuculidae; genus Cuculus; species Cuculus canorus. Next base: position 127,954,129 of record NC_071402.1, read on the forward strand.
AAGAAGCAGTGAAAGTCTGAACCACATTTAAAGCAGATAGGAGAAAACCCTAGAAAATTTTGCTGCGTTGTAAGAACCGTCATCATACGTCAATAGCATCTAATTGTTACCTAGGTTGCCCCATCTGTTTGTAGCCATCTGTTGTTTCTCATATTATGCTTAGAGTGTCCACCGTGAAGGTATAGAGACACCCAACACCCTTTACCAGAAGCACTGAGAAGTATATGGGGACAGGGACACCCTGGGAAACAGACGAGGTCTGGAAAAGGGAAAGTTGCTTGCTTCTCTCAGGAGAAATGTACAGCGAGGCTATGCTAACATTCTGTACTTCTTTCCTAGCTACAACAGTGTGTCCACATGGAGAGAGTAACAATTTTTCCATGACTAAACTCAGATTTTCCTATAGAAGTGGGACATATAGGATACATGCTACTTAAGGATTTTTGTTCATGTGCAGCTTTGTGAAATACTGAAGCCAGTTACAAGCTACCTTGTCAATCCCAACTTTAGGAATCATATAAAAAGTTTTCTCCAAAGCATGTCTTAGGCCGTATTACGGCAATAAACACACCAGAAAACTTATATGCAAAACATGCTCAGTTGCTACCCAGGTTCTTTATCTAAAATTATTACTGTGGACACAAATTCATGCATATGATTAACATAAGCTATTATATACAGGGGATCTACACTCTGCTCTCTCTTCATGGAATCTGTACAGAGCCAGAATGCCAAAATAAAAGCATTTGGGCTCCAAACTACCAATAGTGAAATATCAATAAAATATTTTTTTTAAACAAACAGCTCAAGAGAAGAGTTATCAGAACTACCCAGCCAAGTCACTTCCCATAAAAAACATATCTCTGCTACCAATAACAAAAATTTAATCTGCCAACCAAGCTATCATCCTGTTGTCCTTTATCAAGCCAATCTCGTACAACTCTGACCTAGAATTTAGGAAAGAGGGTATCTGTGTCTTCCTAGTAACTGACTGAATCAGTAGTTTATACATATATTATATTTATATATAGTAGAAGGTATTCAGAAATGCATGGGAGATGTTCCCCAGAGATGGGATTCTCCTATACAGAACTGCAGGAGGATAGTCCTCCTTCCATGAGAGGAGTCAGCCTCGTATGCAGAGCGAAATAAACAGCTTGGGGCCACATTTTCAGCTATTTTTAAACAAGACTTCAAACATGCATGTCACCATTACAGGAACAAAAATCTCATTAGGTCACAAACATAAGTACCAAAGCAGATCCTTAAAGCTTTATAGTCATCCACATGCAAAAGATAGCTTTTTGCATGGAAAAATATACATGTGCACAATCATCTGTAAATGATTCACAGAGACTTGACTATAACAATTCAGGCAAAAGTCCCAGTTTCATGAGCCACAGGCTAGTGGCAGAGTTTTCTAGCCCTCAGCCTAAATCCCTTTTTTTTGTGGTAATTTAAATCAAGAAAAGGCTTAAGATGAAGTTTTGACAAATTTTTAATTGCTTTATACTGTAACCTGACATCTATGATTAGATTTGAACTCAGTTTAGGGAATATAGTCTACTGCATTGGAAATAAACAGTGTCAAATTCTTGAAATTCATCATTTAATGAAATCACAGTATCTGATTATAAGTCCATCTCAGAGGTCTCAGTCTTTAACTCTGATCTTGTAGGCTATATGTGGAATTTGATATACCTGAGTAAGTTTTTACATACAATGTGTAGAGGTGTCAACATATGACGGCCAACATGACGTGGGTGTTACCAGTGAGTGAAAAGTTTAAATTAGATGAGGATAAGAAGCTAACAACCCACAATCAGTTTTCAAAGCCAAAACTGAATGGTGTCCTATATTTCCCTTCATCGATTTCTTTATTACTAACTGAAATCCTGAAGTGACATGCTTGCTTCAAACACTGAGCACACCTGTTTTACATTTTACCAGGCACTGCAAACTCTGCAGTTCAGCCAAGTACAGAAAAATATCGTCTAGTGAATATTCTGGTTGAGAAAAAATGTTAAAGCTATTATATATAAATATTTTCAGAATAAAAAGCATAGTAATGGACTTCTTGGTTTTAGATGCTACTGCTTCAAATAAAGGTGCAAATACTGTGCTATTCCCCCACATGTGCTGTCCCCAATATAGAGGACAATGAGTTTGCAGGTTTTTTTTTTTTCCTGTGTATCAGTGTTAAAATCTACAGCTACTCGACCCTCTGCCTAATGACACCTTATTTTAAGACCAAACTGGTAAAAATATGAGGCACAGAAATGGTAACTAAGAATATCCGGCTTGGGAGAGAACTCTGTGGTTAATTTGCTCCAAGAGCCTTTGCAAGCCAACAGACCTTCCAGTGGAATATGGCTGTAGATCAAGCATAATAATTTCAACCACTTTTTGATTTACCGACAGACTGGCTGGATGGTTTATTCTAACATTTATTTTTTGGGGGGACAAAAAGCTTGTATAAATTAATGGCATGTATAAATACATACTGCTGCACTGTAATGATGCAAAACAGGAGGCATTCCAGTCTGTTCTTCCAGCAACGGCTCTGCTGTGTTGCTGTGCAGCCAAGTAGTGCTTTATTTGCATCCCTGCAAGCTACTTATCTTATTACTATTGTTTTATCTTTTTTTCTAGTTACTTTTATGCATGTATAGGTTTTCTGTCTCACAAGAGCTGTTGCCAATATCAGTAAATCTCTCTTTTTATACCATGTATCTCATTTAAAAACTTGGCTTAAGGAGAAAAGACTGGATGAAGTAATTTTAACTAAATATATGTGATATATGTCAGAGACTTTATCAACAGAAAAGTACAATGCCTGTACGTGATCACTATAATAGACTGTGATTCAAACACTTAGGTCAGTCAGTGTCCTGCTCCATGAACTCAGACAAACAACTTTACCTCTAGCTGCTCTTCTCTCCCTGCCATCTATTTATCTTTTTGGTCTTTTCCTGCACTCAGAGTTAGGCCTTTGAATAACAGCTTGCCAGAACTGGGATGTGTTACTGTGTCCTTTTGGTAGTTCTCTAACACCAATCATTCTTCATAATTATAATAATAATAATAATCAACAAATTTAACATGGAGTAAATGAGCAGTCCTTTCCAGTGGTGGAAGTTAGGGGGAGGAGGAGGTGTGAAAAAGCAAAATTAATTGTCCAGATCTCTAAAAACTGGAAGCTGCAGTCTGCTTGGATGGTTTCACTTGGTCTACCTAACGGTAAATGCAGTGAATAGTAAACTCATGGATCACTAGCATCTTCTCTGGTGTTTTTTGTTTACTTATCCAGTTTTGGATTTTCAATCTCTACTCAAATGTCTGCAAGGCTCTTCAAAGCCTGCCTAGCTCCTGTGTCAGCTAAACAGCCACCTCTTAGATGATATTACTCTCACCCCTAGCATTTAAATTCCCCTGGAAAGTTGGGCATATTACAGAGTACCAAGCCACTCAGTGCTAGAGGTGGCTCAAGATTTCCTGTTCATTTCCTCATTTTGCTGGTGAAAAAGTAAGTATCCAGAGCCTGATTCACCCAGCATCTAGATCACTTCATAGTACTACAAGTGTAATTACCTTTCTATGTGTGATTTCATGTATCTATATCTTGTCCCTCTACGTGATTTATATCCACTTTTTACCCCTTACATTTCCAGGCAGCTGAAAAGAGATTTAGGCAAAAAGAAAAATTAGACAACTATTCTTATTTTGATGTCATAGTCATACTAAGGCAAACACCAGGACATACTAATCTGACACACAGATGACCAGCAAAGAAACCCAGTAAAAACTTGTTATTTTCCCAAAAGAATGGAAAATTAATCTCAGGCTCAGAAGTATAGGGAAATTATGGTTCCCTCTTTGATCTGACAGCTGTTACACCTGAGGTCCTAGATCATGACCACATCTGGTCTAAACCAAGTCTGTGTTGAAAAAGAAAAATCCCTCCTTCCTTACATACAGGCAAGGATAACATGGACTCAATTGCCATCTCTGTTCTGTCATGGAGTAAAAATCAGCAGAAATTCAAAAGAAATTCTTCTACGTTTCCTGCAATCTGCATACTGGGTAAATTTGTGGTCTGCATCTGTTCCATTTTTATCTACAGGTTTTGAGGTTCTTTAATAATGAAGAAAAAATAAATCCATTTTTTGATCTTCCAGCATCAGACAGCTCACTATAAAGCCTGGTGGAAAAAAATTACCAGCTGATTATGTTAAAATACAAACCAAATTCTTTGACGAACTTTCATTTATAGTTCCTGTCAAATACTGTGTCGTGGTTGAGCAGGTTATCTACCACCTGCAGCACCCTTCGTGCCAGAGGTAGGTACCTGCAGTAATCTCTCCCTCCCTGCTGCTGGAGGTCACTTCCCTGGCTAGGTCTCCCACCTCTCAGCCAGGGACCATTCCCTTGGGAGCACAGGTGGACAAAGAAGCGGTGTGCTTACTCCCCAGTGAGCGCCATCCAGGACTTATTTGTGTGAAGTGCTGCTACACATCAGTTTACTATAGCACTGCGGGCTTTGAGGAGTAGGTACAGTCTTTGCCGTCTTGCTTCTGCTGCAGGATGGGCACCTTCTGGCTGAGGGGCAAGGTAGGCAGGACAGGGGCTGCCAGCCACCACGACTGAATGACAGATATAATGAAATTTCTTTATAAAAAGTTGTTATAAATGTTGTTTGGCAAATCCCATTACTAAAATTCTCTCCGTCATATAGAAACATATAGCTGTGATCTACTGACCTCTTGACATTTCACTCAACAGAGAGACATGACTCCGAATCTTCCTCTCTGTCTCTCCTAAGCAGACTTTCTGCATTCCATACTTGTAACCTTTCTCATGTGTTCCAAGTCCTCTTCTACTTTTTATCATCATTCTTTTACAGTACAAGTTGATGTTCAGCTGATTGCGTAGACTGAGATCCAAGTTATTGTCATTGCTTCTAAAGAAAGAACTCCCATTTTGTATTGGAAGCACCTCTTTGAAGTGGATATGCTTGGAAAGGGATTATCTGAGAAGCTTTCTGCAATGGCCAGAGGTGACCACAGTTCTCAGAAAGCTCCTTCGTTACAAAAAAAGAGACTGCGACACTTCATTCATCACACCAAAAATGAAAATGTGTAGATTTCAAGTCTGAATATGCCAAGAATCTCTTCTCCTCTTTTCTGAATAACGCTTTTAGTAGTTTGCAGTGTGAGCAACTGTGCATTGGGTTAACACTCCTTTACAAAAACCATTTGGAGGTTAAATAACGACAAAGGCAGAGAACGTGGGGGAAAACACCACTTCTTCCTACCATTGCTTCTTGTTAATCTGTTTGATCTCTCAGTGCCCTTGGTTACCCATCTATGAAGAAGAAATAAAAATACACCTCTCAGAATCATTGTACAATATGGAATCATTATTAACAAGGGCACAAAAAAAATATTATGAGATTGTAGATTTAATCTTCTGTATTTTCCAAAATTCCTTTCTACTTAGAAATTTGACAAATCTTCTAACAAATTGAGAATGTTTGGTAAAACAATAGCAATAAATATCTGCAGTCACATGTTGAACCTTCAGCTACCCAGACCCACCCCAGAGAGGTGATTTTCATAGCTAAGCTCTATAAGCTGTAGAAAAATCAACATTTATAATAGCATTACTGACAGACTTTGAACCACAGTTTTGGGAATAGTGCTATTTAACAAACTGGTGGTCATGTTATTATTTTACTCTTCTTAAGGAGTTTGCTTGTGTTATCATTTTAAAGAAAACTCACAACAGATCTCAGCTACCTAGAATAATAAATTAGGAAGGATAACCAAGCTAAATCAAAGCATAGATAGCTCAAAACAAATTTAAGTTGCTCTATATTTAGGAAATTCAGCATTGGAAAGTAATTGCTGAAGCACAGAATGAAGTCAGTATAGAAACTTAAAGATATGAAATATGTATAGTGCAATTAAGTTAAATTGAACTCAGGTCATCTTTGTATATTTAATGATTTCATGTGTTCAAGAAACAGTCCAATATTTTTTCACAGAACAGAAGCATGGCAAAACTGTATGCATTTAATATTTGGTATTGGTAGAATGCACTAGTTGTTAAACAAAAAAATTGCCTGGATGAAGAAAAAAAATAAGTAAAACTTTTTACAAAGTAATTGATCTATCACAAGTTCAGGAAAAAAGCTAGCATCAGAATAACTAGAATGAAATCAGAATATTGAAATATACTCAAAATAGGAACGTTTTTCTGTGTCTAACTATAGATTGTACTTTGCTTTCAATATACAGAAGAATTAAATGGATAGTCAAAAGCAGTGCTTGAGGTACTACCTACAGTGAGACTGACTAGTTCTTTTAGGATTTTTCCCCCTATGAATTCCCCCTATGAATTTAACAATGCAAATTTAACAATGGATTCTGCCCAATGATTGCCAATTTCAGCAGTGACATTCTTGATGGAATAGCCTGATTAGAAAATAATTGTACTTCTTTTCAGCTACTGTTACCTCACCCACACTTTTCATTTCCTATAAGGTACAGTGGCAAAACTGCATCTTTCAACTCTCCCTCTTTTATCTGATGTAGTGGATGACAGGTAATCTAGCTGAAAGTTCCTACAATTGCACTACCAGAAAAACACTGGCTGATGAAATCTGAGCAGTTATCACACTAACCATCACCTGTCAAGCCTCCTGCTTCAATTTAAGGGTGCATCAATTTTCTGAAGAGGAAATCAAGGGCAAAGAATAAAAGCGCTACAGATAAACACTGACAAAGGCCCTTTCTGCTTTTTTTTTATTTATGATGGGATGTACTATCATAGGTTGCTCTGTGAGGTTTTATCAACTGTCCTGATACATCCCAGATAGCTTGGAATTCTTTGGCCATTGATGAAGTGCTATACTTGCACTTACTGAAAGGGCAGAAGATTTCTAACTGAAAATTACTTTCACTAAATACCACAAAGATATTGAAGTCAGAAAGAGCAAGGAGATGGAACAAATGACAGCTGCATATAACAATGAACCTCTCTGTTCTCTGAGCTGGCAGACAAGGCTGATTAGAGTAAGAACATGAAATAATGTTTTCTTAAAGCCAGAGAGCATATTGTGTAAAGTGTCGGGTACAAAGAGTTCATATGTTCTTTATAGTGAAATGTGAACACATTTGCTGCTGACTGCATTTGCCATGTACTAACCTAGTCCAAAGTAAACAACTGTACAAGGCAACCTTTTTACAAGTGGTGAAAAATGATGAATTTCTCTAGGGAGAGGAAAAGGTGTCTCAGTACCAAAATGAGGCAAATTCAGGTTCAGAGCAAGTGTATCAAGCAAGTGTATCACTGACTTCAGGGGAATGATATCCTTTAACACCAGGTCAGAAGTTGTCCTGATTCGTAGGTATAAATTATGTTGGGGTTTTCAAGTAATACTCCTTTTCTTTGTAAAATCAGCATAAGGGGAGACTATTACTTAAAACGTGCCCATTTGGTACCTATCCTGCAGGAGAGAATATGAAGCAAACAATGGAAAGACAAGTAATAGCAAGGAAAAAAATTCTTCACATAAATTTTTTTGCCTGGCTATGAATAGCTCAAGAACCTCCAGTTTTGCACCAGTTCTTCCTGGTTTCCTCACAATTAACAGAAGAGGAACAATACCTCCCAATAAAGCCCATGGTTGACTTCCTAATGATTTCCACAGGCTTTCAAATGAACATGAAATATTGAGACACATACAACCTCCATTCTAGCCAGGCTCTAGCCATGGTAGAAGATTACTGGTACACTAAAAGCACAAAGCATATGAAGTTCATGTAGAATAGATTAATTCAGAGTGACCTTTTTTCCCCTTTGTTTTTACTTCTTATTCACTCGTTTCTTGATATTCCAGCCCAGAATGAAGACAACAAATCTGGATAAAAACTAAGCTCTCAGCACCCTGCAAAAGATAACTGTCTTCTCTGTGGATGACATGCCAAGTTTGGGATTGAACAAGAGATAATAGAGATAGATCAGTTGAGCAAAGTTCACAGACCTCACTGGGTAATACTCTTACATTCATGTCAGATCCTGTAGGCATGGTTCTTGATGCTGACAACCTTGTCAGGTGACAAACTATAAATTCTTCCAGTGTTGATCTTGTCAGGAGCATTTTAAACAGGGCAAACTTCAATGGAAAAAGTGACTGTCATCCATAAGATTCTAAATACCCACTAACAACAAACATGTTTGCAAAAACCTGTTCCGTATTGGTCTGAATTCATCAAGTAATTTGCACAAATCATTTTCAACTGCTGCATCACTTGCAAACTGTTCTAGGTGAAAATTCAGTAAAATGATCACAAAGAATTAGGTTTGCTCTATGACATTTCTAAACAGAAAAACAGGAATACAATCCAGAAGATTTCTCTCTTGGATTTTACTAGTAGATCTTTGAACTTGAGCTCCCAAAGTTAAATGATTTCTCAAGAAAGCTAGCTTTCAGATTTAGAAAAGGATTTTTAGTTCTCATATCTGTGAAGAATATTTGAAAACATTATTCGACTACAAGCTATGAGCACCTAAGCCAGAAAGCAAGTTCAAAGTGCAGAAAGCCTTTCAGTATTTTTTAACTTTATCAATATATTGGAGGTTTGATAGGAGTTTGAGTGTCTGAAGCTGGCAATCAATAACACTATAAACAAGAACCAGCAGTTTCTGCTACAGGTTCTGGATGAATCCTTAATAAAGCTAAAATGCATGACATCTGAGTTCATCAGTCTTTTCTGCAAATACTGGAGATTATTTGAGTAATCCTAGAGGAAAAAAAAAAACACAAAAACAGAACCATGTTGTCAGTCTCATTTTCAGATTTGGAAATCATACCCTTTACATATTCATCCAGCTTCATTTAGCAAATATTGTCTATTTGCTTTAAAGACACAATGTAATTATTTTAATAGTTCTTATATGATACTAAAACTGCATTGTCAATATTAAAATAATTCCATGTTCTTGAGAGGTTTTCCACTTGTAACACTTACATGATATATTTACCACCTCCTTTCTAGGGAATGCAAATAAGTTTCCATTTTTATTCTGAGTAATCAGAATAATGGATCCCAGTCTAGACTTAAGAGCATCCAACTCGTCCAGGTACCTCTGTACCATACATAAGCCTGATCCATAGGTATTTTAAAGCTTCTTAAAGAAAAATCAGCATAGCGAAACTGATTCAATTTTCATCGCCATGGATGAAGGACCAAGGTCAGATTGCCTCTGTCTCGGTAGAGAGTCAGAGAGGATAGGAGGAAGGAATAGACTGAGAGAATGTCCCTGAAACCAGGGATGTGGAAGACATGGGAAAGGAGGATAAAATATGTAGGTATAGTAACTATTGCTAGATTACAGTCACACTGCAAGCCATACAGTAGTTAAAACAAAAAGGTAAAAAGGAACACACGTTACTCAAAGTTTTCTGAATAAAAGCACATTCCCAGTATGATAGGAGGTGACATTACAGTTTTAGGGCTATTCTAGACAATGCCTGGGCATTTACTGAGAGAACACACACCTCTGATATTTCAAGAATTCATATTTGCCCAGCAGCAAAGGTCACATTTGGGAAAGCATGAGAGGATGTGCTTAAATTAACCACAAATCCAAAATTCTTAATAAAGATTTGCTTATCATAAGTGATTTTCTGATAACTCATGTTATCCCAAAACCAATTAAGAGTTCCTACGTTTAAACACTGTAACTATCCTGCTGAGAAAATGCAGACAAAGACTTTGGTGACCCGGCTCAAACATAGACTCTATAAACAGATTCTGAGACATTGCATCGCAAAGCTAATGAATAATTTGAATGTTGTTTTTATTGTTTCAAGCTATTGTAAGGCAGCAACAATTTACAGAAATTTGAACTAGATTTGGATCTTAAAGTCATATAAATCCCAAAGTTGCTTGACTCAGGGCCTTTTTTTAATCTATCTTTATTAGTGTGGTGTTTGCCCCCGTAGGATTTTAAGAATGTACAGAAGGGTTCTAGACTATCAAAATAATATTTTGAGAAATATATCAGAGGATATGTTCTCACAGTAGTAATGAAACCCAGCAAAAAAAACAAATTTAACACAAATGAAGCAGTTATAGTATTAAACAATTCATGGACTATTTACAGTACAATATTTTACAGTATTTAATTAGAGATTTCAGTAAGAAGCTTGTCAAAGCAAATGTTGTTTGTTAAACTGGTTTATTATGAAACACTGGGCACTGTTAGGTAATTTTTAGATAAGAAAATTGAGGTTTTTTTTAAAAAAAACAATGGATTAGCGCAGCTGACAACATCTTTTGCTTTCCTGCTCCTTGTCTACAAACAGCCGTATATTTAGTGTGTCTGGAAAAAATATCTGCTATATTTTCTACTAGCTATAGAGTTTATGACTATCCCGGATTTTCCTGAGCTGTGACTCTTTTCCTAGACCATGTGGAAAAAGAGTAGAGATGTCAAAGGGGAAGAAAAGGTGGTGGACAGGATTCTAAAGCAACCTCCATCATTTGGCAATTCAACCAAATCATATGCATCAACTGCTCCCATTAAAATGAGGCTACTAGTTTCAAAAGTATTATGAATTTTATTCAGTGGAAAATCTGTCATTTTTGCTTCCCAATCTCCAACAAAACTCCCTCTATCACAGGATGAGGATTGCCTCTGCACTTGCAATACTGTACAATCCAGATCTGATGTCGTTATCCTGCAGTGGACAGACTACGTGTTACTTCAATCCCACAGAAGTGCTTTCCTGGAAAACGTGCAATGTTAGGGAGAAGATTCAGTCAGGTTCACAAGCCATGTACAAACTGAGAACACTACAGTCATATCTGAGGCCAGTCAAGTACATTTGCAAAGGGTAGAATTCAGAATTCCCAGACTAGGGAATACAAAGCTACTCGCATAAAGCCACAGCCGAGCTCTCTGAAGTGTTGGGCAGTTTGCACCCAAGTCCACATTCACATAATCAACAGCCGAAGACTTGGGCACACGAGTGCAGGACTGTCTTGCAGCATGATGTGTAACATGTGTGGGAATAGATTTTGTAGGTCAGTTTGCAATATTCTCAGCTTGTTTTAAACAAGTAACAACTATTTTGGGGTTAGGTTTTTTTTTTAATAGTGCTGTGCTATTTCTGGGTTGTTGAAACAGGTTAAGGAAAATCACCCAAAAAGCACGAGGAACATGGCAAAATGTTCCTGCAGTGTGTTGCTTTAATACATTTAAATGATTTAATGACAAGTAGGGGATTACAGCAGAACACAGTGCACGCTGGAGGTAGCAAAGAACACCCGCTGTCTGTACTGTGAAATTCAAAATGGACTGCAGGAAGGGAGCACAATGCCAGGCTGCTTTAACTATTGCGCCTACTTCCTGAACTATTATTACCGCTCACCAGTCTTGAAATCTGAATGACAGTGGCCTGAGCCCTTTCAAACAACATCAAGAAGGTCAATTTTTGTAATGAGGAAATGGAAGTGGTGGTGCAGTGGATCACTGAACCTTACAGTTTCTCCGGGATAAAGTAGCAGTGCTCAAGCAAATGATGGTGTAGGAACACAGTGACACCACCACCATAAAGCGCACAACAGCTGAACTAACAGAAGTGCTTAAATGAGTGTAAAACCAGTGTGATAGCGAAGCTAAGTTTGTTCATACTTTCACACTGCAAAATCACTGCAATCCCTCAGCAGCGCTGTGGAAATCATTGACCAAAGGAAAATCACATTGCTCACAAAGCCACTCTTCCATCCTCAGTGCTTATATCCCAGTCACTCAGTAAATAAAATTTCTGGTAGGAAAGGCTTATTGAATTAAAATGAGAATTAAAATGCTTCATGTCTACAAAATGCTGCCTTGATTACTACTTTAGCTCCACTCCCTCTAGGACTTCAGAACTTATTGCAGGTAAGCAAGGCAGCATGAATAACCTTTGAGGTTTTAAAATACTGTCAACAGATCTGCAATTACAGTACTCCAAGACCACAGTGTCTTTGTGCTTGTGCATAAAGCTTCCCTCAAGGAACAAAAATTAACAGCTGTAAGCTACAACTATTTCACCCTTGAAGTCTTGCACAGTAGTTTAATACAGTTACATGAATGGTAATACCTAGCAACGATATTCACATATTCATCAGCTTCACATTTTCACTTTAATTTGTGTCCCTTTAGCAGCCTAAGTGACTCTAATGAAAGGGAGCAAACCTCATCGCATAAAATTTGTGAAAGAAATTATAGACACAAATAAGAAATCTGAAGAATGAAGCAACTGCCATGCCAGTAAATTAGTAAGAAAGTATCTAGTCCATCTGAAGTAGGTTGATCACCAGAGAATGAACATTCATTGCCCAGTACAAACCAAATAAGAAGGAATCAAAAAGAGCTTGAAGACGGTTTTTTATTGCACTTTATCTGATCAGAATAAAGGAGAAACATCAGGTGGTACAGGCAGGACACCTTCAGCCGTACAAGTATAGAAGAAATAAAAATGAAAGGTCAACTGTAGAAACTAAATAACACTCATAATTAAACAACTCTGATGGATGTCTTTTGTAAAAAAAAAAAAAAAATTGAAAGGAGTTAATTAATTTTTAAAGCTTTCAATCCTGCAAGTGAGATTTACCCAGGAAGATTCTCTAACAAACCAAGAAGCAGACAGTGCAATGAGTAAATCTCTCTTGTGCATTACTCTGTCAGGCTGTACTCTAAGGAATGGTTTTGACTGTTCATGTCACTTTCATTCAAGAACATACTCTAAAATTTTGCCAAGCAGTAAGAGTGAAAAGGAATGCCAGCCCCGAGCTTTGATGCATGTTTTCCTGTATTTGGAATGATCTGTGGTAGTCCAAACTGCCATAAGGTGTGCCTTCTGCCTCCATGGCTCATGGCTTTGATCTGTTCATAAAGAGCAGATACAACTGGTTTCTAAACTGTAAGATAGGCGATGTTTTCTCAACTTGGAATCTGATACAAAATCATCTGTTTCCAGATGCATACACAATTTTCATCTGATTATTTCTAAAATATGTTTCAATAATTAGTAAAAAATATAATCTGGAATAAACATTAATTTGCCATTCTAATGTGTTCTGTGTTCCACTGACATCAAGATGCTTTAAGGAATCTTAATTTTGGTATTTAAGAATCAAGGAATTTAGGCTCACTAATCACTTTTGAAGATCTCAGTTAAACTTTCCATTATAATTATATTTACAAAGCAGTTAGAGCCTTATTTTCTGGCACAGGACCCATGAAGACTTCAGTGGAAGATCTTCATGCTCCTGACTAGAATCTCCAGTTCTTAGGCAAGGGACCAGTTACAACCAGCTTAATTTCTCTATTTGTGAAAGTCCCATTATGATTTCTTTTTCTCCTTTTATGTGCTCCTTTTGGTCTATGATGTGCTTTTGCTGGTCTACAACGGAAGTGATGTGTTTCTTTGGTAGTCTCAAAGCATGAGTGAATTCCTTCTGGATTTCTCCAGGAAGCTAGAAGAGGGACTTCTACTCTGACTTTTTTAAGTAGTAAGGGTTAGCTGAACAAATAGGGTAGCAGAGTCATGGCACCATCTCCATTCACTTGGCTTGGGAGGTCTGTCATTATTCCCTTGGCATTCCCATCCTCCAGCAGGCCAAACATTGATGTAGAATTAGGATTTCATTTAAATGTGTATTAACAGCAAGCCTGCTTTCACATGAAGTCCCGTAAAAACTTTAAAATAATATTTATGGGTTTTAGAAAGCTTAAATAGGTATTAATACTGCGAGAGTACTAGTTTTAACAGTAACTAATGTATGTTCGTTGCTGGTATGAAAAGTTATAGTAACTACTAAGAGGCATGCACAGCAAGAATAACACATCAGTAGACAATACTCTGAGTCACTTTAAAATACATATAGTGTTCAGAAGTCATTTATGTACACATTTTCATAACTACAATGAGAATTCTTCTAACATTCTTTCCAGAAAGCTAACAAGTTTGCTTTCCAGCCCCTACAAGCACTGCCTATCAGCCACAGTTTGATCCTCCTCTTCACATACCATCACCAGGTCTTGGCTATGCTTCTGTGCCCCTGGGCTGAGCACAACAGAAAAGTGTCCGCAGGACATTTTTGGTTTCAAGAGATATTGAATCAATTGCTTCTTCTGTACATTCTGCACTTGCACTGAAATTAATGGCAGTTGAAAGCAGTTAGCAATTCCAAGGACTATGCTGTTAGCAACTTGCAAAATACCCCTGTCATTTTTCACTTGGAGAGTATTATTTTTTTGGTTTCAAAGAAGCCAAAATTCACTCAAAAGATGCTTTATCTCTTTGGTCTAAATGTCCTTTCAAGATGAGAAGTCTCCTCATTACATTTATTTTAAATTTTAGGGCTAGTAGTTGAATATTCCCTTCTTATTGAAAGTGTTATGATAAGTCTATTAGTCAGCAATTACTGCTAACTAATATACTCAACTATTTGTTATTAACTGTACTTCACAGTAGGTGTCCATTTGACTTCTCCGCTTAGACACATCTGAATGTTTGACTTCATTCACTTGAAATTTGCCCCTTTTGGCCAATCACTGATTTTTGCAGAAAGTTACACTTGCTTGGAAGCCTGGTAGGTCTTACAAGACGCAGTAAGCACACAAATACACTGAATTTAATCAAATTTCCCTGAGTTGATCCTGCAAGACTTCTACATAATTTTTAATCAGATTTTACAACAGCAAAACTATTACTCAGCAATAAAAATATTTGAGAAATTTTGGCGCTGGCTTGATACTAAGGTAGACCACAAGGCCTCAGCTAATCTAATAGAAATTAGATATAGTGGGTGATTGGTTTTCTTTCACAGAGATCACGGTACCAGACTCACCAGACAAGACACACCCTGTGCCTCAAAGAGATACATGTCTTAGCTGCAACCTGCTTACTAGATGCACCATTGATAAAACCTGTGACTTTAAGCACAGGCCACTTTTAAGTGGTACAGGATAGTCATGTTTCTGAGGTAGCTTCAAGAACAATTTTGTCTCAGAGAAACAGAGTATTTCATTTATCCTTTGCATCTCAAGGGAATGTGCAACGCACACTTGCCATACCTCAAGAATGTTAATGTTCTTGCCTTTTTTTGCAATAAGTTGAGCTCAAAGACATGTTGGTTGACGGTCCTCAAGACATGAGCTGTAGATTGTTCCTGCACAGAGGAAGCTGTCCCAGAGCGTCTCTATAAAGTCAGAATTAGACTGAAGGAGACTATGCCTCACCATTCAGTCCACAAAGCAGCAATGTTCCTAAAAACTCCACATTTTCCTTTAATGCAGCTGCAACAGTCCTAAGGCACTGAACGAAAAAATTAGCTCTCTGTCCCCATTGCAGAAGCAAGCAGAGATTTTAAGAAAGAGCTGTACCAGCCTGAAGACTGGCCTCTTACTCTTATTGGTTTGCCTGGTGGATACCATCACTGAGAAAGACCTGTTAAAACCATGCTGCAGCTACAAAACTGTTGTATATACAAAAAAAACTCCACAACAAATTCCCCCCCTCCTCTTTATTTTTTTTAAAGGATTAATTATATTAAATTTTCTTAAGTACTGTCCTTTAAGTCATCATTAGTGTTTGTCTCCAGATCTGTGGAGAATGCATATTTTATTAACTTTTATATTTATTAATATTAATCTAATCCTTAAATTAACAAAAAAAATACAGTGAGCCATCTTGCTAACAAATTATTTGCATCAGAGACAATGTTACCAAACAATGTTTTTGTCTGAGAGGCAGTTCTTGTTATTCCATGTGCTCACACATATCAGCACCAAACTGAACTATCCCTTACTGGGATAGGCTCAGAGTCTACCCTTACTGAGCCTTACTGGTAGGCTCAGAAATGTTACCCAGTCTCCTAGACAGTCCCACCCAAAATGAGAATTCAAGCCTATCACTGGTATATGGAGGAGTGAAAAAAGAGTTAAAGGCTGCAAGTTCATGTGATAAATGTGTGGCCTATTCCTCTCACCTCAATGAATCTGTATTATTGGAGTTCTCAAATTCATAACATGTCTTTGCAGCTCATTGGTCTTCATTGCTGTCATGGTATATATCAGTTGGCAGGGGCTGGATTGGAAACAAAAGGTTGAAAACAAGCTGAAGAATAAAAATCAGCAAGAGCTTTTTCAGCTGGGTACATGCCTTGTTTCTTCAATACGTTTTTGTGAAATTAAGGACAAAGTGAGGATCTCAGCAAACTGGAGATTAGCAAAGTCACAGGCCTTGAAACAACACAGAGTCCTGCAAAATATATATGGCAACTAGGAGTTGAACAGAAAGACAGGGATACCAGAGAGACATAAAAAATCTATAAAGGTCTGTTCTTTTTTCTAGTCCAGAAGAGGAGTTAGCTGGGTACGGACAGATAGACCCGGTTGTTGGTATCTGTTGCCATTTAACAGCACTGCTGGTCAACCGGCACACTCAACTGCTAGATCATGAGGTCTTTGTTGTCCAATAGGTAAACTCTTCCTCACCATTCCTGCAGCTTATTTCTTGAACCTTCTTCCCTTCTCAGAGCTCTGTGTTTCCCCACACAGCAATACCATTCCTCTTCCTTGACCTCCTCTTGCCTTTCTATTTAAATCCTATGCAAAGCTTCACCAATAAAATTCATAGTCCCTGCATGTTTAATCAATCCCATTAAAAAAAAAATCCTCGCTGTTCACAAGAGGAAAGTAAAATGCAGATTGAGTCTGTCCCATAAAACACAATTTTGTAGGCTACACATTCCTTGCTAAGTGAACGGAGCAACAGTAAACTTGCCCAAAAGGCTATCCCTCTATTGCATCTTCTGCAAATTCTGTGGCTGATGTGAACCTTGTACATCAGCTTCTCCTATTTAAAATAGTTCAGTTCATAAACTATTTTGGCATTTCTACTCATTCCAAAAGCTATCCCATCCATCAGCTTCATCAAGGCTGATTGCTAACAGGTCAAACAGCCTTCAGGTTTTATAAAAATATCATTGCTCGCTGCATTAACAACCAGTCTATCCTTGTGTAGGAGAGATGAATTCTCTTTTAAAATAACTTTGATATGAGTTATTTGATTGAAGGGGGTTTATAGAGCAAGACATAGGTATGTTTTCAGAGAGAAGAGAACAAATCACATGTGACAGACATCAGTCATGTTGCTTAATGCACTACTGGAAACACATTTGAATGCCACAGGATAATAGTTTTATAAAGACACTTAGAATAATACTAAGCAGACCATGCATAATGGACTCACAGACAATCATTCAAATAGATGCAATTAGGAATCAAGGTTGTGAAGTAAGCCTTCAGAACAACATAGCTTACATCTGGAGAGTGAGGACATTATTTTCTAGTTATCTTCTTCACTTTCTGCTTGCCTGTTGAGCAGTTTGTTTCGGGCAAAACTTGTGAGAATGCTGTGAAGCTTGGGACAATCTAACAGCCCCTACCATCAGCCATTCTTCCAAAGCAGTGCAGAGAGGTAGACAGCAAACATATGACAAGACTGAGAATTATTCCCTTTGTACCTTACCCTGTTCTCAGTTTTATTTTTATGGATCTTCTGCTGCCAGAGCCATTTCTCCACCATACAAAAGAATAGTCCATCAAAACCAGGTTCTGCTCATTTAAAACCATCTTGCTTCACCCAAGAAGCCATTCCTATTTCTCTTCCAATTACACTGATCCAAAGCACACAAGATGTTGGATAGTGAGGCAAGTGACAGCTAGTTCTTTCTGAGGTGGTAGAGGAAAGACCACAGTGGTACGAATGCCTGTTTCGACAAATAATATGGTACTTGTGACAACAAAGAGGGAGAGGTCATAGCCATTGTTGCCAGAGGGAAACAATTTCTGGAAAAGGCAAAAGTAAATCAGACAACATTTCACACCATCTTCTGTGAACAGAAACATTTGCAAGTTGCCAACCTTGAGACCTATTTTAACCACTTGAGGCTTTGAATGGATATTTGATTCTTTTTTTGACAGACATCTAATTAAACTGGTACTGAAATGTATTTGGTCAATTAGGGAGAGATTTAAGATAGATAGCAAGAACTGTTTATCTGATGTTTTCATTCCCTAATGATTGTACTCATCTATTATGGCTCTTCAGAGAAAGGAGTAGCAAGAAACGCTGTATCAGTTTATCAGTGGAGATATCAGCGGTGCTCAGATAAAGTCCTTGTGTTGAATAGTCTATAGATGCACACTCTCTGTCTTGTAATGGCTCTTGCAAGGTGAATTCACGCAAAAGCTTTTTTCAGGTTGCACCAGTAGCAACAAGTAACCATATAGGTCAACTGCTTCTTTTACTTTGGATGTGAATGAGAAAAAAAATAAGATTGCCAAGTTTGCTCCCCATTTTCCAGAGCAACACTTTTGGGTCTGATTCACTGAACGGCTTCGAGTTGTCGAACATAAAATGAAACAAGTACTCCTTCTACTTCTATTAGAAATTTTTAACTAAAGACAAAAGCATAAAGGCAGAACACAGCTAGCTGCTCACTAAGTGTTCAACAAAGCAGCATTCAAAAATGAATGCCCATGTAAAATTATTATTACAGCTGCAAGCAGAAGTCCTGTTTGCTATTGATACGTTTCCCATAATAAGATTGGAAAAAAATGTACACTTAAAATGTAGCAGGTTCTAGAACAGACAGCACAGTGTGCCTAAATTATCATCTAGCCTTAGAGACTGCAGGTACTGTTGTAGAAGAGACTCAGAGGACCACTGGCTTTAGTCATAAAAAATCACCTTATGGCATTATTTTCCATAAACTTCTTGGAGGTATTTGAGTATAAGTACACAAGTGTTACACCATCTTTTCTCATCACATAGGGTGTGAACGTAAGTCATAAGGTGAGACTTCTCCAGGGGCTGTGTAGTGAATACTGCCTAGCAGCCACAAAGTGGTTTATTGCATGTACAGTTTTGCACACAGAAACTCCAAAGAAGTTATGAATAACTACCATTTTTTAAATTAAATTAATTGAGAATCCAGATAAAATTGATGATCTCTATTACTTCCAATAAGTTAAATTTCACAGACATTATTTCTATTCCTTTACCTCTGTACACACTGTGCTATCTTTTTTCTGATCTGCTTTCACTCATGTCAACAAAATATAACAATAACGTAAAAAGAAAGCTTGGTGAGTTTCTTAGATATGCTACATTTTCAAGAGATTTGTTCTATGTATTTGTTGCAGGTTTACTTCCAGAATAGAAGATCTTCATTCATGAGATGTAGGAGGTCCTCCCCCTCCCACCCATTTAGATACCCATCCTGAGCCTACTGGAATTAATGGAACAAGCTCTGTTGTTTTTAAATAGGCTTTGAGTAGGGGGTGTCACTGTTTGTTTATTCGATGGTTTCTTTCTATTTTTCTTTACTGTATTCCTACAGAGGTCCTTGGAATAATATGAGCAATTTTTACCATTTCACTGCTTTCAACATTTCCTCAATTCCTAATGCAGTGCATTTTATACAAATGCGGTTGTGTTTTTTAGCACCATTTACTGCTTTCCCTCTGCATTTGAACAAACCACTTTGTGGAGGCAGTGATTTTGGTTCAAGGAGGAGACAATTTGTTACTTCCTTCTGGGGTCCCCAAAGACATCAATTAACTCAAAGCACAAGTTCTGACAGCACAAACAGGAAGAGTTAACCCCCCACAGTTATTCTTTATATTAGTCAATCCACCCTCCTCATTCCCTCGTCCCTCTTCATTTTCCTTTCTAATAAACAGGGGCAGATACCTCTTTCTACTGAGATGCTTCCACTACAATGACAATTCACTGGCTCTCCCCTGGTGATTTACTTTTCAAGCAGTGCCCACTTATCGATCCCTTCTGTGACAAATTTCAACACATGCACAGTCTCTGCAAACCTTTCTGGAGATGAATCCTTCCTGCTGATCAAAGAGGAGGATTATTTTTATGTCGTATATTTCACTAAACAGTTCCTAATATGGAATCACTTTTAATAAACTATGTAGAATTCAGCTACTAAAAAGTTATTAAGACATACAGCAGAAATTCTTACCTTTTAATACAATTTTGAAGTTTAATCTGCATTGGTATTCTTCCAAAATAGATCTTTTTTGTTCTTCTTTCTTTTTAAGTATTTTTAAGTATTGTTATCTGATAGAGTAACTAATGCCTTAAAACTATTCCATTCCAAAAACTGATTGAATCTGAAAAACAAATATGAAGATGTTTTGTAGTTCACAACTAAATGGCAGATAAATATTACTTTATGAGGAACTCACTAGGGATAAAACAGTGCCCAAAACTGATGCGAGTGGTCCCTTCATTTACATTCAATACAGTCAATAAAAGTTCTTCCCCGTTTGCTCTGATCAAGATGCAGAAAAGAATGCCCCAGGGAGCACACTATTAGACCAGCGTTATTTATAATAAGTATTAGGGCCATGCACTGAAAATACAGTTGAAAATAAAACATTATGCAGCCCTAGAAAAACACCATCAGTCACATTTTATCTTTTTCCTTTATCAAACAGTGGCCAGTGATTTTACATAGTCAGATACTACAAGATCTGGTATAGAATTCTGTCTCCACAGTGGCAGTAAATGCTGCTATTCTCCAATATCTGCTCCAAATGCATAGCCTAAAATGCAGCCTTTTTCAAAACAGCTGACACAAACCTCAGTTGTATGATTTTCTTTTTTTCATCAAGAAGAAATCTTCCACGAATGGTTGTATCAGCTCCTCCTTCTTCCTGGAAGCCCCAGACCCCTGACAGCCAGATCCTACTTCAGGGTGGCTAGCTACTAGAATGAGAAGTGCCCTTTGAATCAAATTTCACCAGGAACAACTTATACCAACTGGATGTTTTTTCCCCTGCTTTCTGCATTGGTGTATCTTGTGCTGCCACAAAATCATTCTTTTCCACTAAAAATTGTTCTGAAATCGATGTCTTCTGCTGCACCAGCACTCCATGTTCTTTAAATCTTTGCTTTCAACCCCACCTCCTCATCTTAGTCTTCAGCACTGTTTCCTTTTAATGCTTGCCCCTTGCTTCAAGCCACAGACTGATCTTCATTCATCATTCTCAGAATCGTCATTCTTAGTTTCACTTAGCTCCATAATATATTTCTTCTTTCATACAAGCCCCAGTCTACTTTCTTACAGTCTCCTTCTCTCCTTCCCTTTACATATATATTTTAAAGAAGTAATTTCAATCAGTTTAGCAATTCTCAGTAAGTACATCTTCCTCTTTTTAGTATTTCACCTGAATCAGTAGATCAAAGCTGACATAATTTTTTTCACACCATACATATCTCCTCTGCAAAGTTGGCCTAAATTTTCCACCAGGGATGGTCCCTAAATCTATGAGTGATTCAGTCTTATGATTAGCCAAGCAAGCACACAACCCCATCCCCTCAAAAACCCCCACAGATACTATGAAGGTTATTTTCTCTATATAGCAAAAAGATTAAATTTAATCATTAAATAAAATCAAGTTCTTCCTTGAGAAAATAAGTTAAAAATGGCTGAAATTAAAACTATTTATTTACGTCAGGGTTGTCGGTTGATTGGTTGATTGTTTTTTAAGATTGGCTTCATTTTAGTAAGCTTGGGTTTTATACTGGTGTAAGTTGCTAAGAAACTTTTGAGCAGTTCCCCTGATCTTCAGACCTTGTCTAAAAGTTAAAGGAATGTAACCATCTGGCAACTAGAGCAATATGGCAGATTTTTACCCCTCACCTTCCTCATTTATAACTGCATACGCCTTTAAATAATTACCAATATTTTCCATTTTCATATCTGTTTAAGTTTCTAGCTTAGTACTGTTAGAATATTTGACTGGAAGGTACTTATAAAGCTTGTACTTGTTAGGTAAGTTTGGGGCAACATTTGCTTTTATTCAATGCAAAAATCTAGTGCAGCGTTTTCATTCAAAGCTTAGTTTTAATTTTAATCTTCAATACCCAGTCTTAAGAATTACCTGAAACTTTAAAGTCTTCAACAACAGCATCCTGTAAGTTCATCAAATTTTAATTTTCTACAGTGTAAGGGAAACTTGCACAAAACTCCTGGCCTGTGTAACAGAGCCACTCAGTTTCTATTGCCATGCAGGGCTATTTAAGGAGAAAGGCAATCAGGAGGCTTTCAAAAGACCAAAGGTTTCTGCCCAATGTGTGCCGCAATGGGAGCAGAAAGTAAAAGTGGAGCTGCACTATCTCCAAAATCTCTTTCAATGTCTGAGCCTCTGTGCGTGGCACATATCATTTTGCAACACCCCTTGCCTTTACAGCCTGAAAACGGCAGTGGGCCACAGCTCCTTTTGAATTTCACGTTTTCCACTGTACTGAGTGGTGAAACTTCCTAGCTGGTGCCAGTATCCATTCAAATGTGCTGACATCTCTGTCCAGAAACACACATACCAACTTTCCTAAGCCGTGTGTAAGCAACCATAGGCAACAGTCACAGTAAAAGTCATCAAAGTAACTACAGAAAGCAGGTGAAAAGCACTCAAGGGAAATTGAGCACATTTAAGTGTGACTGGATCTCAAGAAATTCAGTTTGTACACATCTGTGTTTGAACTTCATATGACCTCTGTGGTCTATATTCCTTCAGAGGGAAGGTTCAAGAGGAGATGGAGATATTTCCTTTTTCCAGTAACTCCAAGAGTGACGCATGGTTCATTTCTCTGATGCTTCATCTTCAGCACTTCTGACTTCCACTGCAACTAAATGCTAGAAGAACTCTGCAAGCTTTAGCGAACTTAGAAAAGTTTAATATTTGGATATAGGTTCAGGAAGATTCTGTGGTTTTCGAAACCTGATTCCCTCCTCTGAAACGTACACAAACAGTGACAGCATGCATACAGCTGGGTAAGCTTTGCATTGCAACAATCAAAATAAATCACAGCTGAGGGGCTGAGTGAAACTTGCCCTAGAGGGTTCTATGTAAATAAAACACAAGTTTTATATATTCTATCTCCCTTCTTATTTAAAAAAATAATGTTTTGTTATTAAAAACATCAACACATCAAACCATAGCAGGCAATAAAATTACTTTCCAGCAGCTGAGATATGTAACACTAAAGCGAATGTGGATAAACAGGAGCAGCAGCACAGTGCCTTCTGTGGCTTTCCCCACCGCCTCATACTGGCAGATATCCTATGAAACCTGCAGTTCAACTGGTGTCTACAAGAAAAGTGCAGGAAGGAAGCAGTAGCCACGCTGTGGGAAAGGGGCAATAATATAGAAATGGGGAGAGAATGGGAAGGCGATGGCAAAGGCCCAAGAGAAGGTGGGAGAGGGAATGAAAATGTAAATAAGGGAGAGAAGAAAGCAACAGCCAAGAGGTCCACACAAAGCAGGCTGTGAATTATAGGGCTACGCATGATAAGCCATCTGTCACTTCTCAGGCAAGGATAGTGTTTTGGTAGTGAGATGGATAATGTTTGGCTGTACTTTTGTTTCAATAGTAAGCCTTCCCTTACTCCAAGAGTGACCAAATTTTAGTTGGGACAAGACACGCTGCCTTTAAAGATGCATGGGAGGGCCATATATTTTGATCAAAGCCAGCTACACTACCAAAATCACAAAGATGTCAAATCACAAGACATCCAAACTGCTTGTTACAGTCCAGTCAGCACATTTTTCTCCATCTCTAACAGTCACAGACTCATCAGATGAGTGGCCAAGCCTCTGAAAAAAAGCAGTACCTTTTGACTTGTCAGTTTAGCTCCCCTTCATTTAAGGACATGACTTTGGTGGGATCTCTATTCTTTATATCAGATGTCCTATGGCTTTGATATTTGTTAAAATTTATACTCCTTAGTTTTTCATTCTATGGAGCCAGCTTTCTTTTCTGGTATTTGTATTGCTATAGCTCAGAAGATCCCTGGCCAAGGATGAAAATCCCACTCCTATTGATGCTCTTCAAATCCAAATGAAAAGTTAATTCCTGTCCCCAAAAGCATACAGTGTAGGTATTAATGTATCTCCCTTTACAGGAGCATTCAAATGGCCATGCAAAGAGCTCTACATTTTCACTTTCTTTTTCTTTCTCTTTTTCTTTTTCTTTTTCTTTTTCTTTTTCTTTTTCTAATGATAGTTTATGTTGGAAGAGACCCCAGGTCAGCCATTGCGTCCCATCACTGCTCAAACTTTAAAGTTAGACTGGGTTTCCTAGGGTCTTGTCTAGATGAGTTCCTAATATCCCCAAGGGTGGAGATCACACAGTCTTTCTGGACAACTTGTTCCAGTGCTAAATCAATCTCCCATGAAGAGATCCTGTTCTTCAGAGGAATTTGCTTTGTTTCAGCTTGGGTCCACTGCCTCTTTCTGCTGTGCCCCTCCAAGAAGAGGCTGGTATTCTATAACTATCCATAGGAGATGAAGACAGAAAAAGGGATCTCTCCTTAGCCATCTCTTCTGCAATCTGAAGAACCACAATGCTCTCAGCCTCTTCTCTTATGTCATCTGCTCAGTTCAAATGTTTGCATTTTCCTAAACTATCAAATCTTAATGGAACATTTTCACTATTTGCAGCTATGGGTTCCAGTGTATGGCTCATAGTAAATATTCCTGCCAGAGAGGCAGTAGGCAATTGGACCCTGGCAAGACCCGAAGAAGCTCACTCACTGGTGCGGTCAGGGTTTCGTTCTTGACAGCTATCACATAGTTTGCTTTAGAGGAAGGTCAATACCTAGGCCTTTTTGTTTTCTAGTATTTTTCCATACCTTTCTGTCACTGACGTTTATCTCAATTTCCCAGTAAGGGCACTGATTTAAAATCTCTATGTTCAAAATCTGGTTGTCACTTGTTCTTCTGTTATCACTTCTGTATTTGCAGTGTATTATTCCTCAAAGCTATTTTATGATTTGATCTTGCCCTCAAAATATGCAATGCTGCACCCAGGCAAGTACCTTGGAAAAAATCAATTACTACACATGCATGCACAAACTCAGTAGCTTTCCTTTTGATGATATACCATGCTGCAGATTGCATCTACAAGGGCAGATTGAGCTTTTAAGATACAAGAACATAAAAGCACTTAGAGGTCTTCACTGTTTAACAGACACAGACTAATCTCTTCCTCTCCGACAGTCAGGCTTCAGAGTTCGCTGTGTGTGCATACGGATACAAGGTAATGAACAGATATTTATTCTATACAGAATTCAAAAGTAGAGTGGAAAATTCTCCTATTTCGACTGTGTGAAATTCCAGATATCTTGCTGCAGTAAAATAAATTGCTACCCTGTACGACACTGCAGCTATTCTAACTAATAACCTTTCCCAAAAGTGGACTGAGCTTCTTTCATCACGTGCCATTTACAGTCTTGCTTATGAAACATATGCCCTTTCCAGTCTTATCTTTCTTTAAAGATAACAAAGCAGTGTAATGAAATGTTAGACCATTCACTACCCATGTATGTCTATTTCTTTGCACAGAGAATGAAAGCTTCTTACAATTTGAAACATTTCTCTTCCACAATGCCTAATTTTGGTCTCTTAATCTAACAAGAGAGCACATTTTATCATTTAATTTATTCTCACTGCTTGAAATGAGCCAGCTGCATAGTGGGAAGTTTGTTGACTTCCATCTAAATTCTTATCTTTATTAAATCGCTAGTATTATTATAACAAATAAACAACTTAATAAACACACAAAATGCTTATCTAAATGTAGTTAGTGAGAGTTATTTAACCAGATAATTTACCCTTAATTTTCTGAAAAAGATAAAACTATGCTATCTCACTTAGGCCACCAGGGAAATTAACTCCTCTACTATCAAATCTCTTGTAAAGTCCTGCCTCACCCACACCCCCTCCCAAATGGGTACTTGTACCTCCTTTGATTATCTCCTTTTTATATTTACCTAGAAGAATCATTCAATGACCTTCCCATCAATTCCATTTTTGGAATATAAAAAATATGCTTTTACACCAGCCGAGAAAGAATGATGAAATGAGAAGCAGTGACCACTGGAAGTGAAGCAACCACAAACCAGATAGTGTACATTTAATTAATAAATTGAAACCAAATCTCTATCAGAATTTGACTAAGGCTTATTCATCACTTATTAATTCTTAAAAAATAGAGGAAGTCAGAAAGTCTATCTAGTTCAGCAGCAGCAATATTTCAGATTTTATATATATAAAATCCTCAGAGATCACCTGTAAATCAGATGTTTCCGCACTGAGGGCAAACTTCCCTGGAGGTGTTCTTAAGCATCTCATCCGAAGTACACAGATTTGCCATCTTTTAAAAACATTAGTGTTCATCATCTTTCAGATTAAAATTAAACTGCAATACTCTGCTCAGATTGCTAAGCATTAACCACAGTTAAAACAATCTGATGATCCACCTCAAAATATTAGCATTCAAACACCTTTGAAAACGTAGGAAAGGATTTCCCCTTGTTCTAGTGTTTGTGCCTTTTTATGGGTCAGCTCTCAACTTTTGGTTCATCCCGACAGTGAGTCAATTAAGTTTAAAGCAAAAATGGCTGCATTTGTGTTGAGCACATAAGGTCTGGCATGGGAAGGAAGAATCAGGTTCTGTTCCAGAAATCACCTAAAGAATGTACTTAGCTTGAAACTCAAGTTGTTTAACAAAAGCAGAGTTGTAGGACTCTGGCTTTTAACTGTAGTGAGATTAGTCACAGGTTTGAAGTTAAATTCTTCAGTAAAATTATGGCCTTAACCAGCTTTACTAACGTGTACATAGTTAACTCCCTTTAATTTGTCCCATGCTGCTTTATCTGCCCTATAAATTAAAACAGCAGCAACAAGAACATAAGTGAGTCTTTATATTTGGCATCTATTTCAAACCAGATACTACAAAACATTATCAACTTTAACGAGTGCAATGTCTCATTTATTTGCAGCCCAGCTCTCTGAATAAGGTCCTTTTTCTGTTTATGGCACATGTATACTGATGCAACAGGTACCCACAGGTTACTTGCACAGATTGTCACAGCAAATTTTTAATCTATGGTAAAGAAAGACAAGTTTGCATTGACTGAAAAGTAATGAAACTTTCTGTCAAGATAAATTTTACACATTAAATCTGCTCTACATTTAGATCAATACAGATAGTGCCAAATAAAACAAAAAAACTACAAGGGAAGATTCACAAAAATTGATTGTGGCCAAAATACACCCCAGCATTGTTAAGAGGTTTACTTCAGTAATGTCTGTGGTCATTGACTAGATCAATGAAACTCATTCTTTCAACAGCATCCAATTATCAGTTTACTGTGGAGTGAGCTTTCTAATAAATCAGCATACTTTACATAAAAGTAGACAAAATGACAATGAAACTTAATAATGAAGTATGAAAACATTTTGGTTCCAGGAAGTGGAGGCTTCTATTGTACCTAAAGAAAAAAGCATGAGTGATTACTTTCTTTATTCAAGTCCAATCCATAGTTAGTAACATTTTGAGGCAATAACTTTCTGTTAGCTAGTTTATGGTTAGCAGGATAATACAGTTTGATTAAGCACTTAGGACAGGCGATCAATATGCTTCTGCCATATTTACACAATAAAAAATTGGCATGTACAGTAAGTTGCAAACAACATAAACTCAGGCACAATATCAGAAAGTCAATTAAGAACCACTTTCCACAATGCAGTATACAGAGTTCTTTCTTACCAATATCACATGCCTCAGGTATATGTTTTTCCATACTCCTGGATAAACAGGCAGCCAGCAAGCATTTGAGCTTTATAGCAGTACTGTGTACAGTAGCAGACTTGAGATTCTCAGTGGCTGCTCTTTGTCCTTTCCAAGAGGTAACGGCATGGGGAGTCCCCAAGACTGCATGCCCTCAGCAACAGATTGAACATACAGATAAACTTGAGCACCTTACAGCCTGTAATGTTTTTAGATCACACCACTTCTGTATAGCAAATGTTTCCTAACTATTTCAGAGTTGGAAAATTAAAAGAGAGAGAAATGAAGCACTATGAAGATCTCATGCAGATCATTTTAGAAGTCCCAGCTGGATGTTTAGAAGTCCTGCTTGTCACTTGGACTCTTCTTCCAAGTGACAGGTGGTAGGACAAGAGGGAATGGCCTCAAGCTGCACCAGGGGAAGTTCAAACTGGACATTAGAAAAAAAATTTTCACCAAAAGGGTCATCAGGCACTGGAACAGGCTGCCTGGGGAGGTGGTTGAATCACCGTCCCTAGAGGTATTTAAAAGACAGGTAGATGAGGTACTTAAGGATAAGGTTTAGGGGCAGATGGGTGTGGTTGGACTCAATGATCGCAGAGGTCTTTTCCAACCCGGTGATTCTATGATTCTATGATTCTAAGCCTAGGGGCAACTACACAGAGACAACTGTGGAAAGCATGCAGCACTGACAGCTAAAGAATTCATAATCCAGTCTTGGAAGATCAAAATTCATCCTGATTAGCTGCTGGACTAGACGTCACCTAACATGGATGTAACACTTAAAAAAACATACTAGCAATTCTATCTAATTCAATGCTGAATGAACGTTTCTAGTAATTGTAGACACAGAGGGACCAGGAATGGGACAGCTGCATCTGTGTTCAAATCCAACCCATGAAGCCTGAGGAAAGGTTTATGGAGTGACAAAAGGCCATCAGTACCTCCTCTGCTCCTTGCAGAATGTGTTTGTACATCCAGTGCTACTCGGTCTGTCATGTTACACCAATAAAAGCATATTCTACAGTTTATAATGTTGTCGCTCTCGATGGTGCTGTTAGTTAGTCCTGCTCTGAAGTATTCTACAAAAATGTAGATCATGTGAGATAAACTACAGTGTCGTCAGTATTTTAGACCCCTGTGCTCATACTAGGCCTGGTACTGCAGCTGGGCTGGCTTTGTTACAGTGCTAGAATTAATAGGAGCAAATCAAAGGAATAAAACCTACAGTGCTTGAAGATGAGTCTGATCGCCCCTCTGCACTGAGCAGAGCACTCCTAAAATATGCCCTGGTGCTGTATCACACTGTCCCCACCTGTCTGAGTTTCATTTGTAGCAATGTGTGGGAAACTGTGCCGTGTACCCTGGGGGCACCTCCTGCATCACAGCAGCTGTGACATGCTCGAGGAAAAAAGAGCTGGGAAAGGCCAAACCCCAAACACCAGTTGTTATTTTGTCAAGAGATTGGAGTGAATGCCAATTATTTAAAAACCTAACTGATCAATTAAAATTGATTCTGCTTTGCTTCTCATTGATTACCAGGCTCAATGTAAGAGGAATATCCTTGATCCTGAGGCAGCTTCGTGGCACTGCAGCATATAGCAGTTCTTTATAAAATCTACACAGGATACAAATTCCTATTGACAGTAGCGTGGGCTAAGGTCTGACAACTCCTTCATCCCAAATTTGATTGCACTGAAAAACTCCTCAGAAAGTGCACTTTGTTATATGTATACCAGAGATGGTATATTTGAGCAGAACAAACTCCATGGCTGTATAAAGTATAAAATGGCTAACAAAAAGGTCTCAAACAATTGA
Organism: Cuculus canorus; assembly: GCF_017976375.1. NCBI lineage: Eukaryota > Metazoa > Chordata > Aves > Cuculiformes > Cuculidae > Cuculus > Cuculus canorus. Next base: position 127,983,677 of record NC_071402.1, read on the forward strand.
GACAATGGAGTCAGAGAGTCACTCGTACCGAAGGCTAGTACTCACGGAGATATGATTTTTATTTTGTGGTAAATTGAACTTAGTTGTTAAGATGGGAATGGTGTGTATTCTTTTCATAATAGCAGTAAACTCAGCAAGGTTTCCATCTCCTTTCAGCAGCAGATGTTTGTGCCTCTGTGCATCCATGTGACAAAACCATTGCTTTAAAGAAATGAAAAAAAAAGTGAGTTAACACAATGAGGCATAATTCCCAAGAAGATGAGAGGACGAGACCATAAAAGTTCACAAAACATATAGTTATTTATCAAAAACAGTGCAGTGAGGCTTATTACGATCAGTGAGAAGTATCTTCAGTTTTGTTTAACTATGATAAAAGCAGATGACTTTCTGGCCTGGGAAACCTCTCACATAAGTTGAAAACCTCTGAACTTGACCTTGCAGCTACAGAAAAAACTTAATAAAGGCTCTGAGCTTAGTGTTTCCATTGTGCAATTAAACACCCAACAGATGCCGATGTATTTTATGTCCGTGCTAGCTCTAAGCCTTCGAGTTGCCTTTGCAGTATCTAATTTTCCAGGTTATTCCTAAGAAAAACTTAGCAGGACTGTTAGATTCCAGCTCTGCCGGTTGCACATGCCACAGCAGCTCTATAAAAAGCCCAGATCACATTGTTGGACCCTTCCTGCAAATACACAGAACTTTGCTACCGGGTGATCCTGGATTTTAAACTTATAAAACACCTTGGCTGAGCAAGCTCGTATGCATCTATAGTCAGACACAAAGCAAGCTATGGCCGGGCCATACCTCCCCCAGGACACACTGCAGTTCCTGGAAAGCTCTGCTCCTTATCTTCAGCTGAGGCAGCATGCCCTGGAGAAGAAGAGATCCATCCCCACCCTGACACCCCAGCCAGCTAGGAGTTTAGAGATGAAAGCCAACATCTTGACTCTCACCCAGGAATATACTGAAAATCTGAGCAACTGTGGAGTGCTTTGGCTTAGAATCAGGCTGATGATGGCACAGTGTTTTTGAAAAGTCAGAACATTTATTTTAAATGTCTAAATAAGAGCTTGCTCTATTATTTTGGAAAATTATCTAAAAAACCCTTAGTCTGTATGATACTCATAGCTGAAATAATAAATTATAGATTTAGGTACTCTCTCTCACACACCTGTTTTTTTCACATTTTAGCCCTAAACTCTTCCTTCACTTTCAGCTTGAAATGCTTACTTACGCATATTTTCATATTATAGTTTACAGCTTCATATATTTTTTCCTCACAGCTTCAGTTTCTCTGTTTAGAAAATCATTATTTAAAATGCAATATCCTTCTCTCAATTTTGAAGTGCAGCTCTGAGATATCCTCAAAGCCGTACTGTTCTATTGCCTCTCTATACAAGATCCATTTATATACCGATAATTAGATTCCAACATTAAACCATCTTTTACCTTGCCTGTTAAAAGTAAATTTATAACAGACTGATTAAATCTCTCCTACAAGGTGCATACAAGCAAATTCAATTGAAATTGATTTAAGTTAGTTTAAAAATAGCATCAAGATAAAAAAACAAGGAGATAAAAAATGATGTCTGTTGTGACTTTGTAGCCTACTATGTGTAAGAAAATAATTCACAGAAGTTATGCATGTGCATAGAGAGATATAGGGACATACAGGTATTTAGCTCTCACCTGGGAGAAGTGAAAAGTCTGTTGGTTTTTTGTGTTTTGATCACTTACCAGCCATTTAAGTTTAATTAAAAATCACAGTGGTAAAATCAAGGTGAGTTTTTGTGGGATATGAATTCTTATGTACAGATATCAGGAAGGGAAAATGGTGACGATAAATAAGGATTTCGGTTATGAAGTGATTTAGTAAAAAATAATTAGTAATAAATATTTGTAATGGCCTAGTCAGAAAATAGTTGGGTGATACACTAGTTCTCGTACCAACCCGCTGGATAAGTTAATATTTCTGCAGTTACTACCAGAGGTGATCACTGTTCAAATATTCCTAGTCAAGCTGTATTCACCCTGTGAAGTACTGGGTAGGTTATTTTGCAAACCTAGGCAGGGTATCATTTATTGAAACTCTTTCTGTAGTCCAAAGTAGACCCCAAAGAGTAATTTAAAATATCAAAAACCAGTGGCCATAGAGGAAGAATGTTCTCTGTGTTGTCAGAATAACAATAGTAGCAATCAGAATTACTGGTGTTAGAATTTCACTGGAAATTCATACAGTTGACCTATGTGTTCCTTTGCTATAGTCATTTCAAATTGATCAATGAGTTAAAATGTTAGTGAAGGAAGTCCCTGGTATCCTGGTAGATGTATCACATTAGCCTCATTACCTTAAGAAAGCAACTTAAAAATTCATACAAGCATCTTTCCAAGTAAATAACAAATAAATGGCGTATCTGGAAATAATGTAAGAATATGTTAGGTTTAGTCTAATTAACTTGATTGTGTCTATGTTTTACTAGTATTTCTATATGGATACAGAACATGACAGAACTGTATGACATGCTGATTTTCTGCTCCAGCATGAGTGGTAATCCAGTAAAACAACATAGGTGATTCGATAACATCTCTGGGCCTTGAATTCAGTTCCTGGCAAGAAATTAACAAATTCCACTAATAGTTTCTTGTACCACATGTTGATACTTACCAAACACAAGATAGCTAAGCATCAAGGAATTACTGATCTTAACTAGAAATAAATTTGTTATTAAAATGTTGCAATAACTGGAGAGTTGTACCAAGTGAGCTAAACTATCAGTTGGCCTCCAAATATGTTTCATGTTTGTTTTCCTAAGGTTGCTTCTACTGCAGAACTGACTTTTATCATCAACTAAGTCATTACTTTGCTTAGCCTTTAAAACATTTCAATACTCCATGCAGTTAGGAAATTACTACCAAAACTTAATGAACATCATCTTCCATCCTTTTTTATTACATTGCTACAAAAAAACCAGAAGTCTTATGAAGGTAATAGCTGAAAATCCTTTGTAGAGATACAGAGAGAACACCTTGATAAAGTCAAATACGTTTGTGCCATCAGCCGAGAACAGTGAATTGGTAGAAGCATTACCAGGAAGAAAAAATCAGATTAAATAATTAGTGTCAATTAGCCCCAGCAAAATCATTCTATAAACAATTGGTCTCTAGTGCCCTGCTTAATTATGTGAGACTTTCATTGCTTCTTATCAAGTCTGCTTTGATTTATGTTAGACTCTTGAGCATCCCAGAAGTATAATTAATTATTGTCTTGTAAATAATTTGGTAACTAATGGTAGCAGGAGACAATACAGTATCTTTTAAAAGTATTCCACAATGGAACTATAAATACTTGAAAACTTAGATTTCAAGGTAAAAGGTACTCACTGCAATGGGAGACAAGATACTTGTAGCTAAAGGCTAACTTATTAGAAGTAGTGCTACAATAACAACCATTATATTTAACAAAAATTCCGTGCTATTTACTATAAACAATGTACACTTTTGCAATCTTGTTTTAGATGGCAACATCTATCTTACTTATTTGATTCTCAGTCCCTATATTAAAAGAAATTAGACAGTTATTTTTTTCAGGTGTACGTAGCCAATCTAATTTATGCAAAAGAAACACATAACTACGACAAAATCCTTATTAAATGAGAACGCTGTGAAAGTTCTGGCACAGTCAGTCCTTCCTAGATACAACAACCTCAGCTAATACCAGAAGAATCACGTGAAAAAGGATAGGAGAAGAACAGAAAATCATTCCAATTGCTCAAATAAAACTTATTATATAACCTGAATTATGGTACTTGAATTTGTAGATGTTCCTCCTGTAAATCACCTGTTCCTATGATTCCTCTCTTTGACAGCTTTGTTATAGCTGGAGAAATAAATGCAGCATCCTTTGCCTTGTGTAGATTCCCAGAGCTAATGCCAGCAATGGCACAGCAAATAAAAAAGCATTGAAAGTCATTGGCTGATGAACAAGTGTAGCAGATCTTTTTGAAAATCAAGAGAAATTTAAAAAATGTTCATACCTGATCTATGCTATACTTTGAACTACTAGTAGCACTACTATGGCTTTACCAGTGAACGCAAATATTAAAGGTCTTTATTGGAGAGGCATTGCGTGCACAATCATTGTACCTTCTATGACTGCTGGAGGCTTTGGAGTAGAATAAAGGCAACTAAAATTTAAGCCCTTCAAGGCTTAGCAATACTATCACTTGACCCACAATCCTGACTTCTGATTAACCACATGCTGTAGTTGAATTTGCACCCCTGCGTCCAGACCTCAGAGGTCAGGGAGAATGGGCCTAAGGATGAATACAGGGAGGAAGTGGAGGGAGAGAGACAGTGCGTTCTATGGCATTTCCATCCTAACATGACCTGGCACATAGCCTGGGCATGCATCCAGATGCACAGCTGGATGTTCCTACAACTTCAGTTATAGTTTATTGTGGTATTAGACCATTGCACCTTTTTTTCACCAGCTGCCAAAACTGAGCTTGGCTACATCATTTCTACAGATCTCCTTCAAGTAGTTGTAGGATGCTAACATATTGCCCCTATGCCACCTTTTTTCCAGATTAAACAAGACCAGCTTCCTCAACTTCTCCTTGAAAGGTCTAGGTCTTTGTAACTAGGTCTAGGACTTTGTAATCCTCTCCTGTCCTCTCTCCAGTTTCTACACTTCCATTCAGAACTGGAAAATCCAAGGATACAAATATCCCCAGCACAGGCTAATCAGTATCCAGCACAAGGGGATAATAACTTCCCTTGACCTACTGACCTCAGTCCTTGGAATATGCCCCACTATAGAATTTGTCTCATTTGCAATGAAAGCACATTGTTAGTTCATACTTAGCATGGTGTCCACTGTGATCCTCAAGAACTTTTCAGACTAGTTCTCTCCATCTGTACTGATACACGAAGTTACTTTGCCACAAGTGCCGTACTCTGCACTTCTTGCAGAACTTCATGGATCTAATGTTGTCTCAACCCTCAAGTTTATGAGGGCCCCTCTGGACTGAATCTCTGCTGCTTGGCGTGTTAACTATCCCTCTTGGTTTGCTAAGAGCACATTCTGTTTCAGCACTTTTGTTGCTGATGAACACACTGAATTCTCAATCCTAGTATCAACCTCATTGTAGTCTGTTTATTGTCAGCTACTAACTGAACACGAAATCTTTGAGAAATACCTTTAAGTCTAACAGCTCAGACAAGTTTCAGTGCATTTAGCAGTTGCTTACATGTGAAATCTGTGGGAGATGGCATAAGTACTTTACTAGAGTCAAACATTGTGTCCACCACTCTTCCTCATTCCAAAAGCCAGTCATTTCACCATAGAATGTAATCAGGCTGGTCAAGCATGATTTGGTTGGCCTTCTAGGAAATTCCCCTCAACAGATTAGAAGTTTCCTGAATTGCTTGCAAACTGTTACGCTGCTTCCCCAGCAGTTGTCTGGATGGCTGAAATCCCTCAGAAGGATGAGGGCTTCTAGTCAGGAGATTTCTGCTAGTCATTTGTAGAAAGCCTCATCTACTCCATCTGTTCGGAGTTAACAGTTATGTGGAAAGCTGTCAAGCTTGATCTTATACAAAAGTCCTTCACGGGGAATTGAGATGGCTATTCTCTCCCAAGATCAGGACCTAATTCCTTTCATTCTAACTACCTTGTTCAAACCCAACTGCCTAAAAGGTAGAAGGAGTTAAAAAAATCAGTGGAAAATCTAGACAATGAGGGACACTTTCCTTGCATCTCTCACACAAACATTATGAGATTAAAAGCATATTTAGACAACACAGAAAACTGCAGCTGTGGAAACTGTAAATGTTCTTTTAGAAAGCGAATGATCATAAAAGAATAGACTGATGTAAATGTAAATGTTAAGCCAATCCAAGCATGACAAAGTCTGGGAGACAATACTTCAGGTGCAGAGCTGTTACAAGTTCAGAACACTGGGTTATGCAGAGAGTTAAAGCAGACAGCAGGCACAATGACATGTTAAATTACCCACATGATGTATAGCTTAATGAACCCCCTTGTGTTGATCATGCTTGGCATTAATCAAGAGCCATGAACAGATTCCCTTATTTTCTCAATGCTGCTCTGATAAACTGCAATTTCATTTAACCTTGGACAGGAACTTTAATAGCTTCCACGGGACAACTGTCAATACTTTCCCGTGTATACAGTGATTAAACTGCAACACAAGATGCATGTCATGAATTTTCTTCATTTGAAATTAGAATTTTCATTTTTAACAACTATTTGCATAAAATATGCTGAAAAGATGGAAATAGGTAAAGGTTTGTGTGATTCTTAGATAGAAATACACCAAGACAAAGATTTATAAAAAATAAAATAATTAACATATTAATTAACATATTGAGAACTTCAAATAACCTTCTGTTTGGGAAACAAGACAACAAAAGACAAGAATTCAAGGAAAGACATGACAATGTGTCGTTAAGCTAGCTCATATGCATGAGATATTTGACAACATGACATGATTCTTTAGCCTCCCTGCAATACTTAGAGGCCAAAGTGTTGACAAAGATGGAGAAATGCTTTGTTTTTCAACTTCAGTGGTTTCTATAGAAGCCTTTAGGTGCTTTTATTCTCTAAAACCAGGGGTTTACTTCTCCCTGTGGTTAGTCTGTCTGCCTCAGAGACATCACAGAAGAGTTAGTAAATCTACTCAGTCTGGGTACCTGGAGGTTACTAGTCCAGGTGAATGTCAATGGGACAAAAATGAAGACAAATACGGATTCAGTGCCTTTCCTAGACAATCTATTCAAAAAAAAAAGCCCTACAAACAACTACTTTCCCACTACCTTCATTTGAAAGCTAGTTTCGTTTGTTGCTGGTAATGATAATGACGGAACAGATCTGGATCACAAGGAACTGAGACATTTGTTACTATTAATTCACAAAAATCTTCATTATAGTTATGGACAGGAACGAGAAAACTACAGCCTCCCTCTGTATCATAATTTGCTTTTGTAAAGAGTTCTCTTGTCCCAGCCAAAATTTTACCTCCCAGACAGGATCAGCATGGCCTGGAACTTCCAGAAACTCCTCCTAAATTTCACCATTAAGGAAAAATTCCACACAGAAGGCAAAATATAGATATTATTTCATTAAGACACCTTTATGCTTGATTAACAGAATGCACTATCCTGGTAACGGAGGAAATCTAGCTGTTCTAATCCCTCTGAGATCCAAGAGAATTATGGCATGCCACTTGTGAGAAACGAAGCTCTTATTCTCTAAGAACATATTACATGTGTTTGAGTATGGTTGTGCCAGGTGCCGTACAAATGTACACTCAAAATAGGCAACAGGTAGGAAGAAAACCAGAGACAAAGAATGACTGTCAAGATCATGTACAAGCTAGGAGCAGAGATGGAAAGAGAGACCAAGAATAGTGTGAAAAGGGCCAACACATAATTTAGGAGCAGATATTCCAAAACTGCATGTGGGAAGGTAGAGATAGGTAAGGTTTCCCAAACCTCCAGAAAAGGATCAGAACTGTCAGGATAAAATTCTGTCTTGGACAATTCCTATTCGTGCAAGCTTTTCATGAAAGAGGAAATGCAAAAATCCTTCAGTGAGATGGAAAATTAAAAAGATCATCAAAGACAGAGCAAACCTACAGCGTGAGGTGTCACCGGAAACAGGTCGACAAGATTGAAACCTAAAACATCTACAGGTTTTCAAGTACTTGTCCTCATTCAAGCAGGATATAAACAGACTGAACTCCAGCTCAGACTCTTCAAACCATATCAAACCACCAGCCATAGTGGAGCTAACTCGCAGCTTGGAATACCGAAGAATAATTTGTTGTTATTGAACTAGTGATGACACCAACAAGGCAACAGTTACAAATGGCGATTGGTGCCAACAGATAAAATACGCGGCTGTTGCTAAGAAAGAGAACCAAACAGATCTTATCACAAAATGAACTGTAGTTCAGTAGGTCTGGAAAGCCCAGGGAAGTCACAACAGCTCTAATGCAAACTGATTAGATGCTCAGAAAGTGCTGTAAGCTACCCATTAGCACATAGATGAAGTTAATATACCAAAGGAATGTAACATGATGTATCAGCAAAGAAACCTGTATAAGAAAGGAAATTGATGATGTAAATCTGAGCAAAGTAGGTTTTCGGGGTTTTTTTGCAGACAGTTACAGACCACAGTCATGTTGCTTTACTTTTTTTTAAAAAAGAGTAGATTAAGTTCCTTCGGGCTGTCACTGTAAAGAGTGCTTTCCAAACCTCCAATCACTCTTGCAGCTTTCTTCTGTACCTGCTCCAATTTTCTATCATCCCTTTATAAAGTTAATATCTTAATGGGATCCAACATTCCTATAGGAATGCTGATGTGCAGATGCCATTTACTAGTGATAGCCAAATCCCAGATACCTCCCTAATATCAAAGAACATATTTATATCAAAGAATGTAATTTAATCAAAGAGAAAAATGCATATGAAGCTGACTTAGAAAGAGTTTCTTTTAATTACTACTGAAGAAATTTTTACTAGTAATTAAGCAGCCCATCACAGTACAGTAAAGCCAGGAATAAACATGTAAAAGTTTTAACTTAAAAAGAACAGCATGAAGCTTGAAGGCTGATTTAACAGATACTGCCAAGTTCAACCACCTGATGTTAAGTTGGAAAACATTTCCTTGGTGCCATGAGAAAACACTGTTGGCTACAAAACTACGGCGGAACTAATGCTGTTAGATTTTCTATATATTGAACAAAGTAAGTCTCTTGGTCCCTAACGTAAATGAATCAAGGTGGAGAATTAAGCCAAAAGAGCAAGCAATGAGCAAGAAACTTGGTTTATTTCAGTGCGATTCCCTGTAAACTCCAATTTAATGAAGGCAACAGACTCAAGGTTAAGCTGTGTGTCATCTGAATAACTTGCCTTTAAATAAAAGGCCACTTTTTCACTTTCTTTTTCAAACTGCAAATATATACTGTATCCCATGACGAATCTAAAGATCCACAATAAACGCTGTATGTGATAGCTGCGAGACTATAAGAACATGTTTCTTATCACAGAGATATGGGCTCTTTGGGGACAGATTTTGTAATCTTTGGCTTTGACCAAGCCTTCCAATTGATTTGCCTGAGATAGATTCATGGTTTAAATCCCTGGTTTATTTTGCCCTATCTTTTTCCAAATGCTTCCTGCAGAGGTTGCATACTGTTTATGGTAAGTGGCAGTTTACGCTGACCCTTATGCCCTTCCTACAGCCTCTCTATAGCCAACAATGTTTTACTCCAAACCAAGGGAACTGGTGTGGAACATTTGCATCCAGAATGGTCCTGCCTGCCCTTAACCCAGAGAAGTAAGCAACAATTTTCCAGAAATCTCAGTAACAAGGAACTTCCCTTCCCCACTATGGCTGGTAAAAGAGGTGCAACATGTACATCCTGTCACCCAAGTGTGCCACCTGCATCTCCCGAGGCCAAAGTCAGTCCTGAAATAAAGTGGTTTCAAGGCATCAGTATCCATTTAGCTTTATTTAGCTTTATTTTGGGGAATTTCCAGTATTTTGGCATGCTATTTGTTTTGCCATGTTAATGTTATTAGTAGCTTTACTTTTATGTACATAATGAACCTTAGTGAATGACTGTCAGAAAAAGGGTTTGATTTATTGAGTTATGTCAGCCAAAGTTTAGAATTACATTTATGCTGAGTTCTTTTGCCGTGTTAAGAGAAGAGCTTTCCAGAGTAGCACCAGTACAAATATTAACTGGGTAGTTACAGAAAACTCTAGTGCAAAAGAGAGGAGAGAGATCAAAATGCTTTAAAGAAAAAAAAGTGAAACAAGAATTCATCTATTTAGGTATGCTGCCACTGTGTCTTGTTACCAGTCAAAAGTCATTGACTAACAGGAATATTAAAATAAACTGTTCCTGAAAATGAAAATGGAATCTGCAATCCAGTCAACAGATGCATATTACTGAGTCATTTTTGCAAACAGAAGTGTGGAATAGCTTTTTAAAGAAGACACATTTAAGTAGGAAAGTGTATAAACTGAAATTACTTAAGTCAGTCTGTTTGCTATTTAACAGCATATTTTAAAGATCGGGTATTTTGATGACTAAAATATTGATAGTATATGTGTATATAGAACCCAAAATCTAGAAGAACCAAACCTCAAGGCGATTCAAAGACTGTAGGTCTGAACATATCCCTGAAGCCTCAGAGGTGATGAATATAGAGAGAGATGGTACCAGTTTGTGCTTCACAGCTGATTCTAGCTAGAGCAAGATCCCACTGCAGGTAAACAACGCAAAATATGCTTTCCTGCAGAAGCAGGCAAGAGAAGGAAGGTATATTAAAAACTGAAGCTCCTCTCGAGCTAGAGTCTCCATCCCATCAATAAATGTTAATACCCAGAAAACTTCAGTGCCTATGTGGGAAGAGAAGGCAAGGCAAGGCAAGGTAAAACCTTGAAATGTCCATATTGCACTCAAGAATTCTGCAAGATTCCCTTGAATGTCTTGGAAAACACTAATATAAAAATGCTTGGTGTTTGCTCCTAACTATTTATTCAGCTCTGTTAGCTACTGTGCAGACCCACAGCAGTGTGACAGAGGATTTGCCAACTCCTGTTACTAACTGTCAAGAAAAATTAGAGTAACCTGAAACTTTAGGCTGATTCAAGGTCTATTGTGGGACAGTGTCCTTCTGAGGTACTCTTGTGATCCTCTGACGGATGCTTCAGAACGTGACATTAACAATGTATAACTGCATCAAAAATAGCACCTTAAACAATAGTGCTTTAATTTATTTTTTTTAACTGTAAGAAATAAATGGGAGAGGATTTATTCAGAACTTTTCTGATGTGGTATATGATCAGTCTTCAAAGACAAAAAACATCTTGCAGAGTATTTGTATTTCAAATACTTATCTGGGGTTATTTATATTCTTGTCACTCCCCTCACCCCCAGCTTACAGGGAGTCAGATTCTATTCTCAGTTAGCCCAATGAAAGTCCACTGAAATCAATGGAATTACTTTGGATTCACTCCAATGCAACGGAGAACAATGGCACTGAACATCACTATTGTGCTTTTGCACCTAAGCTGCTTCTTCAAAATATAAGTATTTGAGTCACTCCTGCTCTTTAATTTTAATGGAAATATATCTGCTTTTTCTTCACCTGGAAATTTTAAGCGAGTAGAAATGTCCAGTCTGTTTGGAGATGCACTGCCTTCCAACATGCTTGGTAAATAGTCTAAATTGACCTCCCTTCCCCCTCCCGGTACCTGGTTCCAATCACACTCAAATCATGTTACTTATTATTCCTACTATGAAAATCATCAAATACAGTAGGTAAAGATTTATTGTAGCTCTTTAAGAAATAAATAATTCATTGAATACATTAGATGGAGTATTGTAGACTTTCTGAAAATCAACAAGATAGCTATTTCTTGCAGCTTATATGGTTTAGAATGCTTTTAATCTTGGAGTAGATAATAAGTTATGTTTCGGAAAAAAAAGGAGGGGGGGAAAGGAGAGTTACATAAATAAACAATAATGCTTTCTCCCCACAAAAACTGTCTATGTTCAGAAAAGCATGCAAAATGCAAATAAAATTAAAGGTTTGCCTAAAACAATATGATTTAATGTTTAAAATTCTCTCCTGGCACAGGATGATACAGTTTTCTCTGAAATGAGCTTTAAATTAGCATAACAAGAAAATATAACCTGAAGCAGGGCTACATCTAGTTTGGAAACCATCAAATTTGTTCTGAAATCTGGGGTAGAGTGAGAATAAAGAAAGAGGGGCAGTAGATGTTTTTAGTTGTATCTAAATGACCAGTCAAACAAAATTTTAAAAGATCATTCTCAGTCTTTCCAGTACTTGAAGTTTTAAGGAGGTGACAGGTTTGAAATATCCAGATTGTGGTTTGAACACAAATAATAGAAGACCACAATGTTCATTGACTGCTGCAGGTCACTGGAAAATCCAAAGCTTTGGTCTTTGATCTCAAGATAGACGAAATACTGAAAATAGACCTACATCCTTGAGGAGCCAGCAGTCTTATATTTTTTATTGTAAAGTTCTTAAAAATTCTTTGTCTGAGATCAAGTAACATTATCTAGAAATCTGGTCATAATTCAGAATAGGTTTAGTAAAGATTAGGTAGAATTTGGATCAGGTAGAATTTCTGAAAAACTGTGTTTGCATCCAAAGATACGTACAGCCAGTTTAATCTAACATCTGTGTCTTAGAATTTGATTGTTGTGGATGTTGTCATTTCATTATAAATGAGAAAGGTATTCAGTCATGCTTAATGGGGATATTTATATGTAAATACAGGAATTTTTGCTTTGGCAATAACTTCATTTCTGGGATGGAAGTTTATGTGATTCTCCAAATGCTACATTAACCACCAAAAAAACCTGACACGAAGTAAAGCCAAAAGACAAGCCTGTTACTCTGTCCCTGAACATATTTAATGCCTCATTTTTACCCAGCAGCCACCACAAAAATACGTTATGAGACAAAGATGATTCAAGCCAAATTCACTCCTGGTGTAGGTCCCCTGGAAATCAATAAATTTGTTCCTAGAGTGAATCAGGCCACATGGCTGCTTTATCTAAGTGGTCACTGGGTTCACTGACACAGAAAACTCTTCATGTCTTCGGGAAGAAAACATGAAAATACAGAGACGATCACACAAAATATTTATGTTAAAAGTATGTTCATGTTGCATAGTTAAGCCTTCTCGACTTCAGAACACTCAGAACTAAGCTTGCCTTTGCAACTTTAATTTGAGCTCATTGCACATATGCATGATAATAAGTCTTTAACTGTGCAGACACATACATCATTCAGAGCATAGGATGGACGATGCTCCCTGAGTGAGCAGCTGTTCAATATTCTTTTTATTCTTATCACTCAATATGTGGCTCCATGCCTTCCTTACTGCACATGATTCAAACCCCACACAGAATACTGAATTATTAATATCTTTATGGGTACTTCTATAGCATTTTCTGCTAGGGTTTCTAAGTGCTTTCCAAACAATTTTAATTTTTATTTAAACCTGTTAAGTGAGACTGTATTGTTAGACCCACTTTACAGAAGATGAACTGAAGTGCTGAGCCGTTATGGTCAAGACTGATGAAAACGTCCACTAATTTGGGTTCCTCAATATGATGTGCCTAGAGTTAGGCTTAGCATTTTTATGGTATTTTATACATTTAAAGAATAAGTCCTATTGATTTCATCAGCGTATGTGAGTAGTTGGCACTTTCATGGATCGGTCCCAAGTAACTGAAGTTGTGCACTCAGAAAATATAAATACAAAACATTTAATATAAAAATATAAATATAAAACATTCAGTGGAATCACATGAGGAACCCAAATCTACAACAGGGACAAAATCAGGTTAGATGAGTAGTCACTTCCAGCATTATCAGTCCAGGAGAATGCTTTTACCAACCATAACATTCAGCTGTTTTGTCTGACTGAGAGCTTGCTTTCCCCCTGTTCAGTTGTGGAAGCTTCTCACTTCTTCATGATATTCCAGCAGACGATAGCGTCTTATATTAAAGCAGTCTGGCTTGTTCCCTGAGAAGACCCTGTGCTCAGAACGAAGTGGGAATAGTGTAGAAGAAAAACAAGAGTGACTATATTTAAAGACTGCTTTATAATATGAAGGCAAAATATCTACAGCTAGAAAAGAAAACTTAACTGTCCTTCTCTAATCTCTCAGTTGAATGCACAACCTACAAACTTAGGGTTTTCTGTGTTGATTTTTAGTATACAGGGGGTTTAATCTTTTTTTATTTTTTTATTTTAACATCCTGACTAAACAGCATTTCTTCTCTGCGGAACCACACTGTTGCCCAGGGTCGCTCTTTGCCAGGGCTGTCATCTTGTGTTTCACAACATCATATTCTATAAGTCAAGATAATGTAGGGACAATGGCAATGGTAGTTACTGAGCCCCATATGAACCCTCCAGAGAAGTGCACATGACATCCTGCCAGTAGATTTTATGGCCGTTTTCTTTGCAGCCATAAAAAGTCTTGAGCCAAATCTTGAGGGGAGTTTGTGCTAGTAGTGTCTTTCTCCTTCTCATATACTCCTTGTGAGTTACTATTTCTCCCTTTTTTTAAGTCCATCCAGACTCATTCGACAAAAGAATTGTTAAATCATTCTTAAAATTAGCTAAATTATGCTTGTTCCCAAAATTAACTTTGGAATTGATGAGATTTTAAATTCCGAATCATGTTTTGGTTTAAACTTTGTGAAAGTTTTAAGATTTGGGAGATCCCTGGTATGGAAATTTTCCCAGTTTTAAAGGAAAATTTTACAACATCACAAGAAGTGTAAAAACACAGCCTTAGAATGGAAAGTGTTGGACTACCTTAATTTGGGAATTTTGGAGGAGGCAGGGGATGGACAATGACAGTATTTGTATTCCTGGTTGAATTTTGACTGTTCTCATCACTTTATTTTCTCACTTTATTACTCATATCCTTTTGACAAAAAAAAAAAGAAAAAAAGAAGACAAAACTATTTATCCTGATAGCTATGAGCTTTTTTTTTGTTGACTGGTTGTGGTTTTGTGGGGGTGGTGAGTCTTGGGGGTGGAGGGAAAGGAAGTGATAGATTCCCTTTATACCTGGCCATGTGTTGTATTTGGCTGCTTGGTGATTTTCACTCTAGATTGTAACCTGGTTTCCTTTTAAGGAACACGTAGTTTTTGCACTAGGATGCATTTAATACCTACATAGAGAGGCAGTCTGTGAATAGGCAAGGATTTGGCAGCTACAGCCACTGTACTCTGCTTCTGAGAAGCCTGTTGAAACTCTAACTACTGATCTAATAAGCCAGAAGTATTAGAAGGTCAGAGTGAACAACATTGCTCAGTTTGACCTTCCATTATTTATGGTTTGTCACATCAGCTATCAATGCTCCAAGCCAGGGGCTGATAAGGAGCTGAATCAGCAGCACAGGAATGACACTGCAACATTCCTGCTTTGTGTGAATAGTGACCCTCCGTTCTGGTGACCTGTGCAACCACCCATAACACATGCCCCTAAAGGTGGTCCTTGCCTGTTGACTATTTCATGCAGAAACGCTTTTTCTAAAGTTTGGGATTAAGAATACAGTTGGCACTCTAATTCTTTTTTTTCCTTTTCCTTAGAAGGTCTAAAACCCCATATAATCTTTGGATTCAAAGGCTCTTCTTTTCATAACAGATCTATTTTCACGCAGTTCAGATCACAATTTAACCATTAGCTAAATCATCAGGTGAACAAAAAGAATCCTACAATGAAGAACTTAGGAGTAATCGTATTTCTCTCACTTGAGTCAGAGGGTACTCACGCAAGCAAAAACATTTCTTGGAGGAGCAAGGACTGGGCTGGAGAGGGTGACTCACTGCCCAAGGTCAACTCCCTCCTGCATTCCAGCACAGAGAAAAATGTGCTGGAGTAGGGTTGGAGCAACCTAGTGAGTGAGTTTTACAATCTTCAGCATGTTAGATTCTAAATGCGACCAAGGTGATAGCAAGAGGACACCTACCGGAGTAGCTTCCATAGGCTAGTTTGTGTTATAGTATGCATGCTAAAGAGTCCAGGAAGCCAGCATGTTGTACTCTGTAATCCATGCAGAAATTGATGTGAGACGGTTGCCCAAATATCAGGTCTTTCAATATTGTTCACGTGTATGTAGATCAGAGTAACCATGTTAACTGCTCCTTGTTTAACAAATCATGAAAACATTCCTTTGAAGGTATGTTGATCCAAAGCATAAACTACATGACATAAGGAATTTAAGTGTGATTCCTTTTCACAAGACAAAGACAAATGCTCTGAGTCTCTTCAGTGCCTATAGACTCATTAAACTCTCCCTAAGCTTGTTAACTTTCAGGATCTGCCTCCCCAACAAGATTTGGGGGAGGTATTTTGTCAAAATATCCCCAAGGCTAGTTACAATGTCAATAACTCTTGCAATTTTATTCAGTGTCACAGTATTTGATGTTTTTCCCAAGTTTCAGGTCCCTGAACAACAGGCTCTTGCAAAATTCTCTGCTCTCATTAAAAAGACTCACAAAAAAGCCAAATTCTATTCCAGTGTCTCAAAAAAAAAAAAAAAAAGGCTTAAAATGAGTGTACAGCCCGAACTCATAAACAAGAAGGAAAATGCAAAATATTTAAACTGTATCACCTCATGCAGAGTTGGCAATCATTTGCCTTCTGTTATGAAGACCAAGAAAATTCCTAAATGCACTGATGTGGAGAAAACTTACTGGGATTATTTCTATTGGAAAATGAAAGGCCAGTGTTGACTTTGTTTACTTCATAACAAGACAGGCAACAGGACTGTCTTTTCCGAGGAATGAGAAAAGTGCAGCAACTAATTCAGTTACATGCTGCTTCCCCCAGCAGACACATGCAGGAAGATACTCGCCTTTGGGCAGCCTAGCCAGTCTCCTTCCTTTAAGCTACTATCCTTGTGACTAAAAACTTCCCTCCTGCTCTGGGTATCAGATTCCAACACTACGGAGACAGAGGAGCAGAGCTCTATATACCCAAGGAGACACCCAATCAATTGTTGTCTCCAAAAGTCTGGAGTCCTGGACGAAGACGAGTACATCACTCCACACAGGGCAGAGACGTGTTTCATAAGTAGATGGAAAGAAACAGAGGAAATGGAAGGCATTGTTTCAGTTCCTGACCCAGAGAGATTGGAAGAAAAGGAAGAGTTCATTGTTCATGATTCTCTTCTTTTGTGCAGGAAATTTTCCTAGTTCTGTGGAAGGGGTTCTGACTTCTGTGCTGGAGGCTATGGACCCAAGCTGATTCTTCTATCTGTAAATAGTAAGCACCAATAACAATTTTTTATTCGGTCTTTAAATGCAAGATTGGACATCATTTTTTGCAATTAGTAGTGATACATTAAAGTCTCCCCTCTATGATATGATACAGTCATATACAATATGATGCAGTCCTAGCACTTCCTAACTGTGAATTCATTGAGATTAGATTGACATTTCAGTGGAAAACGTAAATTGTTTATTTTTATTTATAAAACCTTAAATGGATCGAGACCAGCCTTACTGAGAAACTGCCTCCTTCATGCTGCCATTATTCTGTGCCCAAGAACAGCAGGTATACAGTAAGCAGAGCTCCTCAATCTAAGTAGGAGGTGACAGTGTCACTGAGCTATTCTTTCAGTGGCAGTATGGGTGTACGCCAAATCAAAATCACTGTGTAACTGCAGCCTAACTGTCACCACACATGTGACAGGCAACCTGGTGGCCTAACTTCAGATTGTTGATTCCCCTGGACAACAGGGCTGCCTTTCACAATGCCTAAATCCCTCTGAGTATTTTGCACTTCATGATGCTTTACCCAAATCTTGGTACCGTGAAGCTGAAATTGCAGGTTACAGAGGTGTGTGCCTAACACAACTGCCACTGCTTGGGACTCTGATTTTTATTACAGTACTTCTTATTTATGATTATAAGGAAAGGAACACACAAGCTACTACTGACTACTAGTTTGTCTACTTTTGGAAGAGAATAGTATAATTAACTCAATACACAACCTCCATTTATGTTCTGTTGGGTTTTTTTTTTACCTTTTGACTAATTTGCTGGATATTAAACCAAAGAACTGATGAGGTTACATGTTTAAACATTTCTTTTACATGGTAACATATTCTTCCCAGCATCTTCCATTCCTTCCTCTTCCTCCTCCTCCCCTTCCCTCTCTCCTCTGCTCCATAGACATATTTCAAAATATGCCACTTTTGAATTTGCAAGGAATAAGCTTATTTACACCCCTTGTTCTCATCTTCATCCAGCACTCAGCAGCTGTAGTATAACTCCCAACCCACAAGAACAAGTATTTTCTGCTTTACGCTCATGTATACATATGCAATTTACATGCCCATGTGCCACACACCTAGGTATAAATTATTGCTAAGCACTTGAACTTCAATTAAAATGTGTTTTATTAATAAATGCTGGTTCAGACTAAGCAAACTAGACATTTAAAAAAAACACATTATAGTATCAGAATTCCAAAGACCTTTCAAAGTGCAAACTCCACTACTCAAGCAGTGGGAAAACAACAAAACGACATGCAAGGGCTTGTACAGACTTGCTTAATGCATGATGAACACATTGACCAAATACTCCATCCTCCTACCTCTCTATCCCAGAAGTATCTGAAAGGAAGACGACAGCTGTAGTCTTTTCGATTTTGGGCCATGGCAGAGAATGGGACGACAGATGTTGAGCTATTCTTTCAGCACAGGCAGGAACTCCTCTCTGTCAAACAAAGAAGCTTGACAGTCTCAGAGCCCAGTTTATTTGTATAAAAAAAAGCCAGCTGCTTCTTTAACAGGTGAAGGTAGTGTTCCTAGCAGAGCAGAAAGTAGATGAATAAATTAATAACTACTTACATGATGTTATCTGTTGAATGATTCTGTGGAAACAGTAACTCTGCCAAAAAAAAAAAAAGGTAGCATAGACTTAATGTCAGTTTTCCCTAAGGAATGAAATGTGTCTTTACTACTGAATGTACCAGGTTCCTAAATTCATACTTGAAGCTGTCCCCAAGTTTTGTGCAAGATCTAATTAATACCTATTGCTATCATATATGAAAGGCTGACTGCATCCTATAACTTTATATATTATTATCCTAAATAACTTTACACTTTCTGCCTTATGGGCAAATTTTTTCAATGGTAACAGAGTTCTCATTTACCAGTGAACGGATTTTAGCCATTTCAGAAAATCTGTTTAGCTGTTCAGTTTCTCTTTTACCTACTCTTAATATAACACGATACAAACATATTTCAAGAGTGGTTCTTTACAGTACTTTTCAACTCTTCCTTAGCCAAGAATGTCCAAGCAAAAAAAGCTTATCCCATAAAAAGTAGAATTCGATTTTGAACGGCTGTATCTGAAAAATACAGACTCAGCATACAGACAAATTGTAAAATCATAGAATCATAGAATCATAGAATGGTTTGGGTTGGAAGGGACCTTCACAGGTAATCTATTTCACCCACCCCTCTGAAGTGAGCAGGGACACCTTTAACCAGACCAGATTGGGCAGATCCCTGTCAAACCTGGCTTTGCAAACATTTACCAATCACCAACACTACTAATTTCTTCTAATTAACTACTATCATACTGAGCGCTATATCATCAGATCCGAGAACGGGGAAGCGTGTCTTTATTGTCGTCCACCTGTACAAGCTTTTGCTCGCGGTATTTTGCAGAACTAAGATGTGAATTCGTCGGTGATGGAGAGGTTACAGACTGCCCCAGCTTCCAGCCTAAGGACACCTCGCCTCTCCCGGGCTGCTTCCCGGCCTCGCCTCCTCGCCAGCAGGACTAGCGGCAGCCGGGGCGGCCGGGGAGGAGGGAGGACACCTCGGCGGCAACAAACACACACACACAGACGGACACACACAGGGAGCCGTCGGGCAGGGACGCGTGTGCACGGGGCGGGCCGGGGCCCTCACCCCGCCCGCCCCCACCTGCCGCCGGGCACTCGAAGCGCGGCTGGAAACGCGCTCCGCTCCGCTCGCCCCGATCCCGCCCCGCGCGGCGAGGCCGCCGCTCCCGCAGAGAGGGCGGAGCGGGGCGGGAGCGGGAGGAGGGGCGCGGCCCGGGGGCGGTGAGGGGCGGGCGGGGTGGGACCGAGCCGCGCCCGAGCCTTTTGTGCTTCGCCCTCCCTGCCTGCGCCGTGCGGAGCGGCTGCGGAGGAGCGTGGGAACGCGGGAGCGCTCGGGGCTCTGAGGTCTCCACAGGCTCCGGGTTGCCCACGGGCTCCAGGGTGCCCGCGGGCTCTGAGGTCCCCACAGGCTCCGGGGTCCCCACAGGCTCCGGGATCCCCAGTGTCTCTGAGGTCTCCACAGGCTCTGAGGTCTCCACTGGCTCCGCGTTGCCCACGGGCTCCAGGGTGCCCGCGGGCTCTGAGGTCCCCACAGGCTCCGGGGTCCCCACAGGCTCTGATTTCCCCATAGGCTCCAGGGTGCCCACATCCCTGCCAGGGAGCCGAGGGATGGATGGCTGGGGCAACAGGTTGTGGTGGAGGGGTTGGACATCTGGGTGCATTCAGTCTGGACACGCAGATGTGTCAGGACTGTACCTACATGTGTGTGTTGGTGTGACTCAGGACAGAGGGCAGAAGGACGTGGCTGCAGGCTGCCAGGTGTACCCAGGATCTCTGCCTGAACTTGGGCGTTGCTCAGACAGCTGTCAGGGTGTTTTTTTCCCGACACCCTTAGGCCCAGCCATCTTCAACTTGGCACAAATGTTCACGTCGGTGTTGTTACCAGGCAAAGGTCAACCCTCTTTCCCACTGTGGGAAAAGTCTATACTTATTTCATCATACATTCTTCCCCTTTTCTGTGAAACAGGCAGCTACAGTAAATTTTGTCTGAGACTCTTCTGTGTTTGAAAAACAGTTTTCCATCAGCGCAATAGTGAGCAGCTTTTCGGAGGAGTGCTGAGTTTTACTGCTGCCAGCCTCTTCCACTTTGCCGATGGTCACTCTGGACTTTTATCATGTAGATCTTAGATTCATAGAATGGTTTGTGTTGGAAGGGACCTTAAAGATCATCTAGTTCCAATCCCCTATGATGGGCAGGGCCACCTCCCACCAGATCAGGCTGCCCAAGGCCCCATCCAACCTGGCCTTGAACACCTCCAGGGATGGCGCAACCATAACTTCCCCAGGCAACCTGTGCCAGTGCCTCACCACTCTCATAGTGAAGAAATTCTTACATATGTCTAGTCTATCTGCCCCTGTCCAGTTTATACCCATTGCCCCTACTCCTATCACTATAAGCCTTTGTAAATAGTCCCTCACCAGCTTTCTTGTAGGCCCCCTTCAGGAACTGCATTCTTGTATGGATCAGTTGTTATACAATGAGCTAAACATACCAGGAGCAACTGCATTAGCCTCTCCTTGTGCAAGCCTAAGTGCTCAGCGTCCACCAGATCTAAAATGTTAGCCTGTGTGTTTGCTTTGGAGCTGAGCTCCCAGAGTCTCTGCTGCCATCACCACTTCAGCCATTTCAAGAGGCCACATTGCACCCCTTGTCCAGCAGAGCTCTTCCCCTTCATTTGCAGACCAATGTTTTTCTCCAGTTAGTCATGGCAGAAATGCTGGATCCAAAGGCAAGATGAAGCCGTTTAGCTTCTTGCTGGTTTAAATCAAATCTGTGTGTTAACAGTTGCTAGGTACACAGGGCATATTCTTGATGGATGTTGCAAGAAACAGAGCAGCGATTCCTACCCAAAAAGCCCCATGTCTTGGATTCTGGTAGAGAATGACTCTTCCGAGACGTTTTCTGGGCAATTCAAGCCAACAAAAACAAACAAACAAAAAAAAAAGATCAAATGGACCCAGTCACCTGGATAGGTACAACATGTTAGACTTTCAGCATGAAAACACAAGATCTTATCCTGATCATTGCATGGCTCCTGAAATTTCTTTCTAGCTCCCACTAGGGCTGTAGAGTTGTTCTCCATCAGTTTGTGTGTGTCAGGAGTGCAGACATGTTTGTGTTCAACAAGGTTAAAATCAGTGGAAAATACGTCCACCATGAGTGTGAGCAGATTAAGGAGAGCATCACACACGTTAACATTTTGGAGGGCTGCGTGCAGGGTAACGTACCAGCTGGGAGAAAATTGCTTTGTCAACACTAGCTGTGTTCCCCCCCAAGCACAAGCTCAGTAGTCTGTTGCCTGTTCCCCAAGTAACAGGGAAAAGATGTGAACCTGGTGATGAAAATATCGAATGTCATACTTCTGTTCCACAGGTCCTAGATGTAGTCCAATGAACCCACACCACACCAAGCTGTTCTGAAAAATTGGAGCCCCTTGGGTTTTCTTAGGAATTGGCAGGCACATGATTCACTCCTGACGATGTGAACAGCACTCCTACAGCAGAAGAAAAATCTGTCATGGATAAGGAGGTGTTGGCAGCCCATCTCTTCGTGAGTAACTGGATCTATGATGTGCAGGAAAGCCGGGAGAATTTGCTAAGGTGGTCTAGATCCCCAGGGAAGGCGGGTATGCTTCGTCCCGCCTGTACAAAAGTGACACAGACCATGAGGGACAAAGAAACGCCGGTAGCAGGATGGGATCCCCCGGGCTCAGCCAACCCTGGCCGGCGGCTCCCCGGGAGCTCTTCAGGGGAAGAGGTGCGTTTCCCTTGCCGGGCTACGGAAGCGGAGAGGCTGGGGAAGCCTTCGCCTCGGTCACTGCCTTCTTTTAAAACACACGTATACGTACCGCTCGGCTCCTCTGAATCGCCTTTGAAGAGGCGCTGCGGCAGCACTTTATTGCCGTATAATGCACTGAGGGAAAAAATAGAAGGGGCTCATTATTGTGCTTGATAAACATAGGAGAAGCACATGCCTGACCTTTCATTTGTACAATTAATTGTTCTCGCAGAAAGAAAATTAGTCTTAATTGTGTGCAGCTTCCTAGAGGATCAGCTGTGTGTGCCCCTCTGCACTCAGGGAAATCGCTGCAAAGTTTTCCTCAAGGATTTTACTTTCCACTAAGGTAGGAAAAAGAATAAAAGAGGATCGCTATAGCCCCCTTCCCCCTCCCCCCCCACCCCAACAAAGAGAAAGAATACTGAACTATAGTCCTGTTTAAGCAACCTGCAGCATCTCCTTCAGTTCTGTAAACCGAGCTGTTTCTCGTGCATTCTCAGCGCTGTTTAGCGCCTACAATAAGGAAATATTTTATAACGCTCAATCAAACCCCACTTTAGAGTTCAAGACTTAGCCCAAAGCAGCACCTTAAACCCGCGCTCTGCATTTGGTTGTCAAGTGGCGTTGATAGCAGTGGGTGGTCGTGGTTGGGAACGAGACTTCCCGAGCCCTGCGCTGGTATCCAAATAGTGATCAGCCTGTGGGCTCCGCAGGGGCTAGTCACTGTGTCCTCACGCAGGAGTCTCGACTCGGGAAATCAGCCTCTTCGGTCCGTGACTGGGGGCATCACCCAAGGGGAGCGGAGGGACGGAGTGGGTGGTCGCGCCCGGGACGCCGCGCCGGGAGGTTGGGGATGGGCTTGGGGCCGAGGGACCCACCAAATTCCTCTCCCCGCATTGACAGTCCCGCCGGCCCCGGAGGGCTGAAGCCCGCGGGGGACTGAAGTTTTACTTCTTTTAGAACCGCCGGAAAAGTCCTTTTGTCCGGCCCCGGTTGATGATTAATAACCCCTGGGCACCGATCCTGCCGTCGGCATCGCCCCCGGGCAGGCGTGGGGCTCAGCCCACGGAGTGGGAGAGGGATGAGATCCCGCCCCGAGAGCGTGACCGTCTGAAACGCACATCTTACCGATAGCGATTTTTAATCTCTAAATCACAAAGGGACGCATTCTGTGCTCCTTAATAGAACACAACGCCCATTGACTCCTATCCCATTGACTTCAATGGGAGTTTCGCTCCATTAAGGACTGCAGAATTTGGCCTAAACTGACCGCAATAATTTTGTTGCCGGTAATGGAGCTTCAAAGCCGTCTCTAATTAGCCGACGAGCAAGAATCGTTAAACATGTTGTACAATTCGTGTGTGCTACGTGGGGGCTGCGGAAAGGCTGAGCAGTCCTGCTCAGACCTGGAGAAGCTCAGGAACTGTATTCAGACGGAATTGCAACTTCTGCGGAGATAACTTGGGGACAAAGGTGTCTGAGGAGCCACTTCATTGCTGCTGTTAGAGTGGGAGCAGGAGAAAAGAAAGCTCTAAAAAGTTATGGAAGATTTGATGATACACTCAGCTTCCCCCCCCCCCCCCCTTCAAAGCTGCATTAAAAAGAATCACAGTATACGCGGCTGCTTCTATTTATCGTAGATATTCTTAATTATTTGTGTTTATCCATAACTCGGAGCACTTGTAACGAGTTATGCTAAATCTCAGAGTGTCTCCAACCAGTGAGTAGCTGTAGTTTAGGCTGGGATGAGTTTCTCCACGATCCGACACCTTCACGTCTAGGTTTCTGACTAGCAGTTTTCTCGGTACGGGGTGGGAGTGGGGGTGGGTAGAGACACGACAGAAACGAACTCAATCCGCTTTAGCTGAATTCAGCTGTAAGGGCACTTTCATTACACTACGCGCTTGTCGTTTGTGGGCACGATCTCCTTCCTCAATTCCGCAGCTGTAAATCCAGCAGCGTGAAGAAACGTCTCGCAAAGATTGTTATTTAATAGCATAATACTTAGGGGCTTATACACGTGCTTTTAAACCCCTGCAGACTGACGATTATCTATAAATTTTAATTTGGAAAGCAACATTTGCCTCTTGAGATAGATTATTCAACCAGTGAGAATGGTGCAAAGGCTTTCAATCCTTCAACGTCGAATGCAGCAAGAAAAAAAAAAAAAATACAATTTTTAAATAGCAGAAACTGCTGAGGTGATTCCGTAAAATCTTCTCAAAGAATGAACCCGCATGAGACGGAAAAGTGCCCGAAATCCCTAGGCATGCCTAGTATATTAGTCATGTATATTTTTAAAAATGGGCTCGGAAGTTTTGGTCAGTGTTCTAGGCAAAATATGCTCAACAGATGATAGTGGAGATGCAGCCAGAAAACAACTCCAGCTATTTAAACTGCCAAATGAGACATAAAGCCGCATTGTAAAAATCATCTGGAAAACAGGTTTTCCTATTGAAGTCGCTATGTGTTAATTACTGTGATCTGGAAGAGCTCTGTATCTAAACGCCTGGAAGCCGACTTTCACCCCGCATATGTAAATGAAGAAAGTGCTGAATCTAAGCCAGAGGGTTCATGTTCGGATTCATTTCCGTGCATGCCTAGACATTAATATGTGTTCATGTAGGGTTCTTACAGTACGAGGTGTTATTTCCTTATAAAGAAACACCAGGTCTCGCTTTCCATTCTCCTTACAAAATTATTCGCATTATTTATGCTACATTGAGCGATCTAATTTCTTCGTGATAGTCAGCTAATTGCTCTGGCAGGTAATTAGAAGCGGTTTACAACGCAAAGGGCTTTTGCGGTGCCCCTCGGATTATTAAGTTGCTCTGTAAATTATACCATATTTGCCGAAGAGAGGGAGGGGGAAGGGGCTGACGATCTTTTGAGAAGTTCTTTTCCTGTGATCAGAGCTGAAACACGTCCCCGTCCCCACCAACACTTAAAAAAATGGGGGGAGGGGGCTCTTCCAGGGCTCGGAGTCGAATTATTCTCAAGCACGCGATCTGAAGCCCATTTTGTTCGTGCTCACTGGTCCAGAATAACTTGGCCATAATGGCCGGGAATGGGCCAGGTCTGCAGCAAGCTTCCTGCGCCCTGGCAATATCGAGCAGGCATGTGGGAAAAGAATGGCTTAAATGGGGACATCTGTTCAGTGTTGCTCATCTCGCTCCTGCGGCCAGGTCGGGTTAAGAGAATAACCTGTTCGCCACCTTGTCTCCTTCCCGCTGCTCGCCTGCCTCCCCTCCCTCTCCCGTCAAGTTAATAAGGCTGCTGGGAGGGGTCGGGAGGATGGGGGGGCAGGAAGGGGGTGACCTAATTGCTCTGCCGTATAGGCAAATAACGACAGGGAAAGGTGGCAGCTACATTGTAAGAGGAACAGTAAATATATCAATATTAGGGTCTCTCAAGTCAGATTGCAGGAGTTCTGAATTCAAGAGAAGGCTGCGGTGCACATCGGGTGCTCCAACCGACGTGGGCAAAACCTTCCTGGCTTAGTGCTCCGAAGGTACGTCTTTGCCGGAGGACCAGGGGTTCTTCCACTTCGCAAGCGACTGCAAGCAAAGGGGTTTTTTAGATCATTGGTTGGTTGTTGGGTTTTTTTTGTTTTGTTTTGTTTTTTCTTCCAGTTTGACACTTTCGTGCGGTTGGCAGGAAATATAAAAAAATAAATAAATATATACATACATACATGCTTGGAAGCCTTCCTTTTCCTCTGTGTTCTCTACAGGCTATGAGTTCGGATGCTGTAGTATTTGTACATTCAAGTGTCTGTCACACGCACACATTCACATACATACACATGGGCGCATGTATATACATATATTTGTAAGTTTATATATAAATAGCATGTATTTTGGGCATGACCCAGCTTCAGGCAGGCTATCTGATGGTAACGTCCTGTCTCACACACTGATTTTTCAAACGTTTACTGTATCTTGTTACCCGTTTGTAAAGCTGGTACAACTATTTGAACACGAGTGGTTAAACCATGGAACCCAGAGCAGCTCCTAGATTATTTGTAATTAAACAAAATTCCCAAAGTAACATTTATCTTCCTGAAACTGCGATTGCAATTGTCAACCGTCTGGAGGAGAAGCGGGGTAATCTGGAAGCATTACCTCCTCTTCTAACGGAGCAGAATGAAAAGAAATCAATACCGCTGAGAAGAAGAATTTAGTAGTTTTTAAGTGTAAGTGGTGCCCTGGAGAAAGTGATATATAATAGGAACAACAGAAAGCAGTTTAAACAAATCTATTCTAGGAAGGACCGAAGCGGCGGGGGCTCCGCGCTCTGCCCCTCCCGGCCGCCAGCGCCCGGTCCGGAGCGCGCTCTCCCCTCCGGCGCTTCCCGGTACTTACATGACCGCCCAGGACCCGCCGATGCGTGCTCAGCCATAACATATCGGGAAGGGGTGGGAGGGGGAGAGAGGCAGGGGAAAAAAAGGGAGAAAATGAGCAGATGCGGATCGGATCTGGGCGCACACCGGCAATGTAAACAGGGTGAGTGTGAAGGTG
The DNA here is from genome assembly GCF_017976375.1 of Cuculus canorus. NCBI lineage: Eukaryota > Metazoa > Chordata > Aves > Cuculiformes > Cuculidae > Cuculus > Cuculus canorus. Next base: position 128,010,442 of record NC_071402.1, read on the forward strand.
CCTCTTCCTCCCCAGGCACGCACACACCAGCATGTGCGCCGCGTCTTCCCGGGATAATCTAATTACAGGGACCTTTCAGAGGCGCAGCCAGATTGCTTCGTTTCCTCTTTTATTTAATTTTTTTTTTTTTTTTTGACACAGGCCCAGACAAATAAATAAATAAATAAGTGCCAAAAGACACCGATGTGAATCCCCTCCGCCGAGCGGGTGGGCATGTGCCCTGGCCAAAGGGGCTGAGCGAGGAGCCCGGGCTGCGCCGGGCATCTCCGCGCTGCCTGCGCGGGGGAGCAGCCAAGGCCGCGCATCTCTGCGCGCCGCGCAGCAGCCAGCCTGGGAAACGCGGAGAGGGCAGCGGGGCTTGCAGCTACCTGGAACAGACCCGTTCTCACTGATGGATGAACTAACGTCTGTAACCAACATAGCGACAGGGACCCGCGCACACGCACTGCCTGCTGCCGCAGGGCTGCACCGGGGTGCTCGGCTGCGAGCCCCGGCCACCGAAACGACCCGGTGAGGCAGAGGGAGAGGCGTCCCGGGTAAACCACAGCGATGCAGAGGTGTGAAGGGAGGTTCATTAACCGTCCCCTTTGCTCAGGGACCGCCAGGCATCGCACGGTCATTTCTGGGTGGTGGCTGTTGTTTCACTTAAGTGCTATTCCCCTTTTTCCTCTCCCCGTCTAAGCCGAGCCCTCCTGCGCCCAGAGAGTTGGTTGTCATCCCTCGGTAAATCTCTCAGGTGACAGCTTTCAGGTGAAGGTGGCAGGCGGAGGGGACACCTCCTGCCCCCCACCTCCCCGGGGGCGGCGGGGCAAACCCGGGTGGGGACGGAGCGGCTTCCAGCGCTCGGAGCCCGGCAAGGGCCCCGTCCAGAGGTTTTTCCCCTTGCACACCAGGGGAGCGGAATTGGGAGCTGCTGGATGTGGAAAAGCCAAGGTTTCGTCCTCTCTGGACGCTCGCAGGGCGGCGGAGAGGCACGAGGTGGGTCAGGTTCTAACGTCTGTGCCGTTAAACTGGCGCAGGAGAGGCATGGAGCGCGCTCCCTCGCTAATACTGGCATCCAACGTACGGCGTAGTCAGCAGTCAGTCTAATCTTTCCAGCTATGTTTTTTAAAATCGTATAGACCTCTGTTTCCCCAAAGAGAAATCTCCCCCTTACACCTCGGGAAAGCTGTCTGTAGACAGACGTGGACCCCTGGAAGAACGGTCTATCCATTCCTCAGTCTGCTCGCCGGCCGCGGCGCAGAAGGTCGGGATTTTCTCCGAGGAAAATCCCCCCTCCTTCCTCAAAGGTTAGCGACAGCTATCCTTGTGGTTAAAGTTCCAAGATTGCTAATGTATATTGTAGACACAAGATGTTAGGTAGACTTGAGCAAGTTGTTCCCAGGATGTAAATTAGGTCCCAAAAGCTGTTGTCCAAATCGAAGAAACAGAGAAATTAATCTGGGAGACTATCCATCATAGCCTGTAATAAAGGGAGCGACATGGATGAGACAGATGATATGATTAAGGAGCTGTGGTCGTTTTAATTAACTTTTTGCTGTCCTGTAATGATCAAACTGGTCAACAGACCCGGTCAATAAGCATGTTAATATCAAACAAATAAAACCAGGGATGATTAAAAACCTCCTGGTTTATTAAATTTGAAATTCAAATGAAATTTATGCTGCAGATGCATACAGAATGCTAATAGATTTTAGCTTTATTGAGAGTGGATCCCACAGGTTTTCAAGAAACAGCACGAACATTTATCTACTCCCGTACATTAAACTTCAAATGGGAAAAAAAAAAAAAAGTTTTAATTAATTTCGGGAAAACCTCTCCTTGCTGCCCCCCTCCCCCTCCACCCCCACCTGCATTTTATGTTGATGTACTGCACCCTTAAGTGCAGTGGTCAATAACGCAAATGCAAACAAAATCGTAAGCTTCTTTAAATCCTTTCCCCAGCAGGCAGTGTATACAAAGAGGGAAGGTTACAGATGTTTCCGTGTCGAATTCAGAAAAGATCAGCTCACCGCTCTCAAAGTTCAGAAGGCACTGCTTTTCCAGTTTCAGGGAAGTTATCAGTGCGGCAGGAGGATGCCACTGACAGGAATTTTGTGATTTCTATTCGATTCTGATGTATTTGCCGCTTTTCCTCCCTCTCTTTTGAGTTCCCTTGTAAAGTCTTCCACGACTATTTTCACAATGAGTTTTTCAGACTTTCCAAAACGGTCCTTTTTAAAATAAGAGGGCACTGAAAATTAAGGACTTTCGGCCCCAAATCAAAAGAGCCAGGGCAAGTATGGGAACAAACAAACACGAAAAAGATCAAGAAAGAACATGTTTCCTCTGGGCAGACAAGTGTAGACAAAATACGGATGCGAATGGAAGACCCACCCGGCGAAACTCTCCTAAAAAGAGATATATCACTAACACCTTCTCCTTTCCCGGTGGATAGCAAAGCCTCTCGGACTTCCTGGGGCTGAAAGGAATGCGTGTCGATCTCTACCTAACCTGGCACAGCACAAAATGCGATTTTCTGTTCCCCCTAAAATATAATGCTCACGATGCTTGTTTTGCTCTTACGCTTTCTGATCTATGTCTTAATAGTTATTCCCCACCTCCAGCAGGTAAAGGAAGTAAAGATAAAAAGTTAATAAACATTCATACAAGGGAGTATCTCCGGAAGTGTTCTTCCCCTCTTCGCGGGTAATACTATTGATTAAATTAAACCCGAAATTTAAACAAGTGTGCATTAGGTCTGTAAAATGAATATCATTATAGAAGGAGACCAAAGCAATGAAGTTAATTCTTTTTTATTTGTTAAACGGAGTTCCCTCCTTCCCCCACCCCTTCCTCCTTCTGGGCTGGCCTGTCACGCCTTCTCAACAGGCTAAAATCATTCAGAGCAGCTCGCGGAGAGAAACGCGACATTTATGGTAACCGTCAGCCTTCAGAGAAAGAAAGCAGTTCATTAATTTACTTCACTCTTACTTCAAAGTATGATAATGTACGTTACCCCCTTGATCAATAGATATGATGTACAGTCAATACCCCCGCGACACGGAATCGGGTCAAAAACCGAAGTCAAAAGAAGGAAGGAAGGAAAAAAACAGCCCTCACGAAGGAAAAGTCCGTGAGGATTTAGCTGCGTAAACCCCGCGGGGGTGAGCGCACCTGGGCGCTCCCCGCGCTCTGCCTCGTGGCCGGGCTGAGCCCTTCCCCTGGGCGAGAAGCCGAGCGGAGTGAAGCGCGCACCTCCGCCCCCCGGCTGCTCCGGGGTCTGCCCTGGCTGTGCCGGTGCCGCCCCGGTGGGCTCCGCCGGGGATGCGCTCCGCAAAGCGCCGCCGCGTCCCTCCAGCCGGGACGCCAAGAATCACGCCTGAGGCGGCGGGTGTGTGGGGAATGAGGGGGGCGGACAGCAGGCGGCAGCCGCCTTGAGTGTTTCCCCCTCCCTCGCCGCCACAAGTATTGAAAGAAAAGGGAGCGGGAGGACTGAGCGGAGGGGAGCGGGCTGGGGGGGGGACCCCGCAGAGAAATGGGATGCTCCCGCGCTCGCCTATCGTTGCGGCAGCAGGAACGCTGAGATGATAACGACGATATAAAAATCCAAACAAATGTAAACTGCTCTTCGGAAAAAAAACAAAAAAACAACATAACCTGCTGTTAGATTTAAACACACGAGGTGGGGGGAATGGGGGTGGTGTTAGTGATGGAAACGGGCGAAGCATCCCGACCCGGGGCGAGGGGTCCCTGCGCACCGGGACCGTGTTCTTCGCCGCTCGACGACGTGACTGCGTGAGGTCATCAGCGCCGTCGAGACCCGCAGCCGGCTCTGATGCGGGTCTCGACGGCGCTGATGACCTCACGCAGTCACGTCGCCGAGAGAGGCGGCGGGGCCGGGGATTGGCTGGCGGCGGCTCAGCGGCACTTCAAAGCCTGCGAGGGAGCTACAATTGTGGTGGAATGGGCGGAACTGATCATTGTATTGCACACCTCTAAAAAAAACACTGCCTCTGATTTATCAATATAAAAAAGATCCTCTGAGAGGAGGGCACTTTTGTGTGATGGCAACTTCACTTCTAGGGGTGAGTCTAAGGATTTTTTCTCTTGCTGGTTTAATTAGTTTATTTTTATTGTCGATTGGAGGGGGTTAAAATAACCCCTGTCTTGACCGGGGCTATCAGTCTCCTCTATTCAGCCTTTTTTTTTTTTTCCTACCTCTCTTTTTTTTTTTTTTTTTTTTTTTTTTTGAACTTAACTACAAGTGAGTTTAGGAGAAAAGAAAGACGAGAGGGGGAAAAGGGGGCAGAGTCACTTTTCAGTGAGCAGGAAAAGGTTTTAAGGGCATTTGTAGAAACAACCCACAGCGCCTGGGCTGTGCTGTTCCTGTGCCCCCGGAGAAGTGGCCTTTCTTCTTTATATGTGACTGCTGGAAGGAAAAAAAAAAACCAAAACCAAAAAAAACCCCAACAACCAAACCCAGCACTATCGTTTTTCGTGTGCAATTTCTAATTTGCAAGAGATCGTGGCTTTTTATTTCCCTTTTAAAATAACACAGCCAGCCGTGTCCAGCAGGTACGTTGAATTTGTGTATATATACATATGTTAAGTTTATATACCTATTTAATTGTCGTTGGTACGTAGATGAGGGTTTCTTAAAGAAATGGGTTTTTTTATTTTAAAGATAAATTTAATAATCCTGCAATTCGGTATTTAAGAAAACAGCCTTACTGGTCTGAGGGACGGGGACCGGCCACGTCCCGGGGAAAGGGCTGAACCGTAGCTGCCGCCGTGCCGGGGGCATCTTTAAAGCTACGGTAACAGACGCAACTTTTTTCCCCCTCTCTTTTTTCTCCCCCTCTTTTTTTTTTAACCCTTCCGAGCTCCTCCGTGGGAGGAGGGTTGGACGGAGAAAAGCCGCGGCAGGCTCTCGGAGAAAGGATCCTCCCGCGGGAGACGCGGAAAGTTTGCGGCCGGGGCCGGGCGGCGGAGCGGGGCCGGGCGCGGGGCGGCGGGGCTGCTCCGTGCCTGACGCCAGCGGGGCGGCCCTCTTCCCTCTGTGCCCGCAGGAGGAACCGCGGGTAGGCTCCACGCCGCTGGCTATGCTCGCCGCCACCTGCAACAAGATCGGCAGCCCCAGCCCCTCGCCGTCCGCCCTCTCGGACAGCGCGTCCTCCTTCGGCAAAGGCTTCCACCCCTGGAAACGCTCCTCCTCCTCCTCCTCATCCTCGGCGGGCAGCTGCGGCGCCGTGGGCTCCGGCCTCCCGGGCTTCGGCGTGGCGGGAGCGGCGCGCAACGGCTCCTCGGCGGCGGCGGCAGCGGCGGCCGCTGCGGCGGCGGCGGCCGCGCTCGTGACGGACTCGTTCAGCTGCGGCGGTTCGCCGGGCTCCAGCGCCTTCTCGCTCACCTCCAGCAGCGCGGCGGCGGCCAGCTCGCCCTTCGCCAACGACTATTCCGTCTTCCAGGCTCCGGGCAGCGCCGGAGGCGGCGGCGGGACAGGAGGCGGCGGCGGGGCGGCGGGACAGGAGGCGGCGGCGCACCAGCCCGTCTTCATCTCCAAGGTGCACACGTCGGTGGAGGGGCTGCAGGGCATCTACCCGCGGGTGGGCATGGCGCACCCCTACGAGTCCTGGTTCAAGCCCTCGCACCCGGGGCTGGGCGCCGGCGAGGTGGGCTCGGCGGGCGCCTCCAGCTGGTGGGACGTGGGCGCCGGCTGGATCGACGTGCAGAGCCCCAACGGGGCGGCCGGGCTGCCCGGCTCGCTGCACCCGGCGGCCGGCGGGCTCCAGACCTCGCTGCACTCGCCGCTGGGCGGCTACAACTCGGATTACTCTGCCCTGGGCCACTCGGCCTTCAGCAGCGGCGCCTCCTCGCACCTCCTCAGCCCCGCCGGGCAGCACCTCATGGACGGATTTAAGCCGGTGCTGCCCGGCTCCTACCCGGACTCGGCCCCCTCGCCGCTGGCCGGCGCCGGGGGCTCCATGCTGGGCGGTGGCCCCGCCGCTCCTCTGGCCGCCTCCCCGCGCTCCTCCGCCCGCCGCTACTCGGGCCGCGCCACCTGCGACTGCCCCAACTGCCAGGAGGCCGAGCGGCTGGGGCCGGCGGGGGCCAGCCTGCGGCGCAAGGGGCTGCACAGCTGCCACATCCCCGGCTGCGGCAAGGTCTACGGCAAGACTTCGCACCTGAAGGCGCACCTGCGCTGGCACACGGGCGAGCGGCCCTTCGTCTGCAACTGGCTCTTCTGCGGCAAGCGCTTCACCCGCTCCGACGAGCTGCAGCGGCACCTGCGGACCCACACGGGCGAGAAGCGCTTCGCCTGCCCCGTCTGCAACAAGCGCTTCATGCGCAGCGACCACCTCAGCAAGCACGTCAAGACCCACAGCGGCCCCGGGGGAGCCGGAGGCCCCGGCGGCGGCGGTCCCGGCCCCGGCGGCAAGAAGGGCAGCGACACCGACAGCGAGCACAGCGCGCCCGGCAGCCCTCCCTGTCACTCTCCGGAGCTGCTGCCGCCCCCCGAGCCCGGCCACCGCAACGGGCTGGAGTGACGGGCGGAGGTGCGGGGCCGCCCCCGCGGGCGGCGGGGCCGCGGACACGTAAGTAGCCGTCGCGGCTCCGCAGGGACCGCTCTCTGCTCCCTCGGTGCCCGCCCGGAGCCTCGCACGGGACGGCGAGCCTCGGGAGGGGCAGCGGCTGGGCACGGGACGAGCGCCGTCGGGCAGCCCCGCTGCCGCCGCCCGACCCTTCGCCTCGAGAACCCCTCCCCCGGGTTGCCTTCAGTGCGGGGAAGAAACAGGTTCCCTCTCGCTTTCCTGTTGGAAACCGTCCCGCACGCCCTCCCGCCTCCGGTAGCGCCGGTGCAGCCGCGGTGAGACGGGGCTGCCTCGCGGAGGGGGATAGGGCGGCAGCGCCCGGCAGCCGCGGTCCTTATTCCCGCACAGCGCAGAGCTGAGACTCAGAACTGCTCCCGCCTCGTTGACCGCTCCCCGGGACCCGAGTGGCGGTGTAGTGCCCTCCCCCACCCGCCTTTTTGATTTTAACAAATCGTTTACCTCCCCGAGTCCAAATTTCATTACGTTTCTATAATTCCCGTTTGAGCAGGGATCGCAAAATATGCTGAGAATAATTAGGTTGAAACTCGTATATTTTTTAACTCCAACAAATGAAGCACCCTGAGTTTCAAGGGAAGCCGTAGTTCCAATGCCAAAAAGGGAGGCCGGGTGGAGGGGGGGGGGGGGATAGGAAAATAAAATATTTGTAAAATACATCTGAACCTATAGGTTTGTACAACTGGGGAATCGTTCTAGATTAGCTAACAATTGAATATAACTCCACCAATGTATCGGTGTGAGCTGCAGTTGTCCAGGAGACGATTTTGTATAGTATTTTTCTTGTAAATTACTTCCAGTAAATATTTGAAAATATATTGAAGTACACTTGAGCTTTTTTTTTTTTTTAAATTTTTTATTTCATTTCCTGTCACGAGAAAGCATTATTGTTGCAGTCCTGGTTCACTGCGTTCTTATTTTCTGGACTCGTTCCTTGAAGTGTACGTCAAATCACACTTCAGGATATAGGTTTTGCTTGAATATTAATTTAGGTAGGCATACAACTGTAATTAAGCAAACAATATTTGATAGATGTTGAATGACATTTAATTTAATGGAGCATGTACTTATTTGCATTTGCTGGCAGTTCAGGTATAGTTACAGTGAAAGTTCTCCTATATTTCATAAAGTGGGTTTGCCACGACCCATGTATTAAATAAACTGTCCAAGTGAAACTGAACTAACGTTGGCCTATGTGTATTTCCTGAAAATAATATTGATAAATGTTAGTAAACACTCCTGACACTACATTAGCAGTTTGCAGTGCTGCAAACTAATTGTCTCATTGTAATGTTGAAATAATTTGGATATTTCACATTGAAATGGAAAGCCCTTCGCTGAAACATTTTAGATTTGCATTTTAAATGCATGAAATGTAATTGATTTTTATCTGTAATATTTTAAATGGTATTAATAAACTCCAGATAAAACATTCTACCTTAGGTCAGCCAATTGTTTTTCTTTTTAATTCCATCGTTACAGGCGATGACTTACTTTGGACTCGTATGACGTGAGTCGGTCTCTAGAGTTTCAGAGAAAAGTGAAAATACAACAAATCCAATGCCGTTGTAAATCGTAGCACCTAAAGAAAGCAGCTTTGAAGCATTAAAAAGAACAACTTGGCATTCTGCTTCGAGCGCTTTATAATGCACTAGGAGGGGAAACGAAAGGAGGGTCATTAACACTTCTTTAAAAAAATATATTTTTATCAAACTAGGCGTAAGGTTCCTCTTGCAAAACCGCCTGCGCTGCTTTGCATACACCTCCTCCTCGGACTTGGTTTGTCACTTCGAGCCAGATCCATCGTGAAGGCGGTGTAATACTGAAATACTATGGGTCATTATTGCTTTAAAAGGCAAAATAAAAAGTGTTCCGCCGCTTTTATTTTTACGTGAAGTGTTTGTGGCTTGGAGCGATGCTAATTGCCGTAGTGAGCGCTAACTTCTGCAGGTCTCGGGAGTGGGAAATTTCACGGTTATGTGTGAAAACTCCCTTGTTGTCCGGGGGCGTTTTTCCGCAGGACCGGGAGGCGATTTCAAGGGCCGCGGGGTGCTGTCAACCAGCCGGTAGAGCCCTACCGCCCTGGCTGTGTCCCTTAAATCTTGTCCACAACTGTCCCTGGACAACAATAAAAGGGAGATTTCCTTAAAGCCTGGAGTCTTCTGCAGTTACGGCATTTGCTCAGCCTTTTTTGCCAAGAAACTGCCAATAGTTTCTCTTAACACATTTCTTTTTTTTTCTTTTTTTTTTCCTTTTTTTTTTTTGGTGGGGGGTAAGGCAGTATGGTTCCTGTGTGGGAATCTTGGATTACACAGAGTGTAATGCTCACTGTAGGCGTACTGAAAAATCAGGGCTATAGTACGGAATCGGAATAGCAGACATCTTTTTTTGTATACATGTAAAGGACATTGTTAGTGGTAACTTAAACAGCAGGTATTAAAGTGAGGAGCAAAAGAGTGCAGAGGAGTCAATTCCAGTTGCACTGAAGGTTTTAGTTCTGTGGATGGTGTAGAGATTAGAATGAACTTTTAACGTGCACTGGAAACAGGTGGTGTTCTGGTTGAGTTTCTCGGACCTGTGCTATTTTACTTCATTACAGATGCAACCATCAGAGGCCTGCAAAGTTTCTTACTAAAACAAAGTAACAGTTTCTCTTTTTTTTAAATTGTGTCTCTATTTTTTTAATTCTCTCTTTCTTTTTCTTTTTTTTTTTTTCTTTTTTTTTTTTTTAATTAGAATGCCATGTCAACAGAGTGGCATTGCAGCATCAGATTTCCCCAGTGGGGGCAAAAGGTTATATTTATGTTACCTGGAGGTTTCAGTCCTGATGAGGACTGAAAACGAATTGAGCACCAAGTGAAAAGTAAAAGGAAACTTGTAGTACTGCTTCTTTGATACCCCCTGAAAAGAAAGCACTACCAAAATGCCACTAGCCGGGAGCTTGCTGGTTTGTTTAAGGCACTGGTTGCTCCTTCTTGGGTCAGTCTGGCAGTGGGATAGAGCTGGCAACAAAACTCATCCTTTTCCCAAGAAGGAGCATGTGCTTCTGCCACTCAGGAGCTGCTGGTTTGCTTCCAGCAAACACATATTTTTTCCTTCTTTTTCCAGGAAAACCCAGCACTTGAAGGCTGAATAGCTCCTTTTTGTAGTTGATTTACTTTTACTAAACCCTTCCAGATAAGGGCATTGAGTTGTTTGATAGGAGCCGGGAACTTGTCTCTGCGTTGTGCAGATCAAGGTAGAGTTAAACTAGTTTGCTGACCCACAGGTCAAACCGGTGTCCATCAACTTACCTTCCAACTGCCTTCGGATGATTGTGGTCATTCCCGTTTGCTCTCTGACCTTTTAAGTCTCTCCTCTTCAAGCTCATAGCAATGTCTATCGAATTTTGTGTCCTGCTTTTCCCATTATTCCGGATTTTTATTGTCATATTCCAGTTTAAATTTGTAATAGAGCAGTGACGGGAGATGTGCGCAGCTGAAGTGATTTAAAACACCACTTCATTTCTGCCTGCCGCACTGCCTATCCCACTACCCTCGGCCTGTGCCTGCCGAGACCGAACAGTGATCAAAGGATGTTGGCTTCTCCTTTGCTTCCAGTCTAGGAATGTGAAAGTAGAAAGCAAGAAATCAATTCTCAAACACTTTATTTGTGGATGTGATGGCTAATCTAGCCGTCAACACCTTCACACTGCAAAGACGATGGAGTAAGGATATGTGATGCAATTTAACAAATCTTTCAGTATGAATAGTTTTAAGCATGCACTTGCCAAAACCCGCCACGCTTCAGTTGCATTCCATGAAGCAACCTCTGGTTTAGCTTTGAGAAGAAAGAGCCAGGAAAAGATGTGAGCAAAATAGGTGCACAGTTGCTCCCACTTTCTCCAGATTTATGATAAAAGGACAAAACTCTTTTGCTGTATCAAAATAACCTCGCATTTCTTAGCATAAATCAGGGTCTATTTTCTCATCTTGCTCCATTACACTTTGCTTGATTAGCCTAAAGGTATTAATGAAAAAATCCTCAACTTTTCCGTGTAGAAAGGCACATTCTGCAATATCTGCTTTAAAATGTAGAATACAAATTTTTCGACTATTGTGTGAATCGGATATTTTCAAGCTAGCTGACCATCTTGTGCTGAATCATACGGATAAATCTTTACACACCAGGAAGGTGTGCTTTGAGAGAAACTGCGCCATTTATGACAGTTACTGCATTTCCAGTTCTATGGTTTTCTAACTGCTGCTTGGAAATGATTCAGGTTTTTTTTTAAAAAAGGGATTGGGGAAATAAGGCATAATGGCAAGCAAAATGGCAATCAATACTGCATAGGAGCTTTAGCGTGGCATTCCAAATATACTGTAACTCCTTTTCACACTTGTGGATTGTGAAACAAACTGAGACCTTGCACTACTCCTCGAGCAGTGAACAATCCTGCAAGAGGCATGCCCGTAAGGCCCAGAGAGAGCCTGAATAATTGACCCATCTCCTGGGGAGAGACTTTGGTTTTGGCACTAGGAGGTTTCTGTTTTTCAGGCTGAGCCATATTGCTCAGCAAAGTGGAAAAAGCAGTCACAGAGTGGTTGAACTTTTGGAGGGGAATCCGCCAGTCGCTCCCAGCCAGGCCCTCTGGCTTCCCGTCAGATCAGGAATGGAGGAGGGAGGGTTGGGTGGTTGTAGTACTGCAGCTCCTCAAACAGAGATGCAGACACTTTGTCCCTGCTTACGTAAAGAGTCTCCTTTTGAGCATCTTTTGCTCTCGAGGAGATCTAACACCGTGCAAATTTCCTTTGGGGGCAAGGGGAAATAATTTTGCTGGCGCCACACTGTACTTTATGGCTGGCCACATCTCGTAAGACATCAGTATATGTATGCGTGTTACCTATATGCTCGGCACAACCTGCAGCCGCCTCCAGAGTAAAGCAGGCCACCTGCCCGCCCCGGGCGCTGCTGGGCAGCGAGCTTTGCACCCCGTATCTCCGCATCGCTGCGGGGCAGCTCTGGGATGGGGGAGCTGCCCCCCCCGTCCGTCCCCTTCCTTTTCTCTGCCCCGGCTCCTCGCCTGGACTTTATCCCCATCGCTGCATGACTGCGTCTTTCGAGAGGGGGAAGCTGCTTTCCCATCACTTCCTTTCCCTTTTTTTCTGCCGCAGCACGGACACAGATACCCCCCTTAACCCAGGGTGCGGGTCGGTCCTGCTGCGGGCTCGCAGCGCCCCCCGGCGTGTCCGCCCCGTCGGAGGCTGCTCCCGCCGCTCAGTCCCCGCCCCGAGGCTGCCTGACAGTGGGGGAGCACCGAGCCCTGCCGGGGTAAGGGGGAACGGGGGCAACCCTCGCCGGGTGCGAGCTGCTCCGCCGGCATCACACGGATCCTCGCAGGGCACCTGTGTGTGTGTGTGTATTTTGCAGGAAGATAGCCTGGTGGAATGAGGACTGCCGCTCTTGCCACGATCCCCGAAAAGCAGCAGCCCCGCTATCTGGGACGCTGAGACATCAGCCGCAAGTGTCCTTCAAACTCTTTATTTTATTTTATTTTATTTTATTTTATTTTATTTTATTTTATTTTATTTTATTTTATTTTAAACTCCAAATCACAGCCATTTCCCTCCGTCTCTCTCATCTCCTCCCCTCCTTGCCCTGCTCCCCGCCTTCAAGCGACTCTCCGCGATGCTGCTTAGGAGGGTGGAATTATTTATTTACTCAGCAAATGGTCCAGAAGTTGTTTCTGCGGGCAGAGGTGCAGCTCCCCGCCGTTAGCAGGAGAGCAAATCTCCCTGGAGTCACTTGGAAATTGGTGGCAGGAGGAAGTCACCTGCTACCCCAGCACTATGGGGCGACGGAGCGTCCGAGGCTCGGGACAATTCCTCGATGAAGGGACGCTGGAGAAGAGAAAGCAGCCGCTAGGGTTTGGGATCTCTTTTAGGTGTTTCGTTCCCGAATTCTTTGGATGCTGGCTGGGAGGAGCCGACAAGGTGACAAGTGCTTTTGATTGTGTTACTAAACTCATTCATGCCTTTCAATGCTAGGTCGGAGGCGGCGGGTATTTTTTCTTTTTGCGATGCATATTGGGGGAACGTCGATCCCGAAGAAACGCTTCAAAGCACTTTCCTGTATCTTGTGAACTCAGCTTCTCAGGATAGCTCGGGTGTTCCTTACACCGACTCGAGCGTGTGAAAGGCAGCAAGTGTATTCGTGCTGATGAAACTTGCTCCACACTTAATTAGGGATGCTCCGGAGCTCGCTATCTTCCTAGAAAGCTTTTCTTCTTTTTCTCTCTATAAATTTTTTTTTCTTTTTTTAATAGAAGAGCACAGAGTGTTTTTTACCCCAACTGATAATCGCTTTGAAACGGGAGGGACCGGCAGCTGCTCCCGGGGCGCGGCTCTGTTGGGGTGCGGGAGACTGCAGCGAAGCGGGTGAACGGAGTAAAGGTGTCCTCTTAGGAAAGGCGGCCAGTAAGGAAACTACCTTCAGGCTGCAAATGAAGTTTCAAAGGGCTAATGGCTCCTGCTTTCCTGCCTCCGATTGCAAGGAACAAACCGTGAGTTTTTGAACTACTTGGAGGAAAAAGTTTTAATGCCTAGAACCCCAGGGTCTTCTCCCTTTTCACTGCTGCCCCTTCTTACACAGCCCTCACATTTTTTTAATCTCTCAATTGCCTGCTTTTCTCCACCCTTCAAAGATTATAATTTATTTTTTTTTTTTAATGTTTATTCCTGAAGATCAGACAGGAATGCCTGGATGAAGGTATGAGGATTTTCTTCTTCATTACAGAAGACCTGGTGTGAAGATATTGCCTATTCCTGCAGACCTTGTCTATTGCAAAAAAAAAAAAGAACCCCAGAACCAAACAACCCAACAAAAAAGCAAGCTCGCACCCCAACCTCCAGCAAACAATTGCCTTCTCAGAATCACCACATGACTCCTGTGTTCCTCACCTCTAGCAGGGGAAAGCAAACAAGTCACAACTCTTTGCCTATAGCCATTGTTGGGTTCCTCCAGACAGAGAAATAAAGTGGCGTAGCTGAACAGCATAGGGAGCTAGATCGAGTGAGGAATTTACTTGGGCGATGCTGTCTCAAAAACTGGCTGTCTCAATGGAATAAATCCCTAACTGCTAAGGAATTAATACCTGACATTTCAGAGAGTGCCAGTATTGCTGTCTGCTGTGTGTGTTTGCTTTGCTTTGGATAGTCCAACCATTACCAAACTAAGAATGGGGCTTAATTTGCTTATCCGCATACATATAAAAGGACAAAGCTGAATGGGGAAACCACTTGCCAAATACAGTTTTCAATTGCTTACTCTGCTAAATGCGGCAGCTAACTGTACAGCCATTCCCTGTGTTATGACAAAGACCTCATCTTTTAGAGGGGTCCAGAGCAGCACTTCTTCCCTCCACAGCACTGGTGTCACTCACACGTACAGTAACGCAGCCCTTGCTCAGCAGCCAGGGAGTTCATCAGGCTCATGAACCAAGCCTAACATTTCCAGCAAACAGTCTTTTTAATGCCCACTTTAACACTGAGTCACGTCTAATTTCAATTAAACTCAACAGCCTGTGGGAACAGCTGCAGACTATATTTACCTCTAATTTTGCCAAGCACACAATTTTTAGAAGAATGAAGGAGTTGAAAACACATGCAAACAGCATATTTTTATTAGAAAAAGTTTTGAAAGCTCTGTGAATTCCAACAGACTTGGATTCTGAAAAATTTACTCTCACTGAGGACATCTTTGACAAAGTAGGTGCAATATATTCATTTGTAGTTCTGCCCAAATCTTTTCCTCTTCTCACTTCAGGACACAGAATACCAACAATTCAGTCTGACCTGGTTTTACTCATAAGTGAAAAAATACACTTTGATATCAAAACCACTATGTGGATCTTACTTCTGTTTTGGTTAGATATTGTGTAGCCAAAACACGATTTCAGTCGCAAAACATATGATAGGTAAGTGTTTGTAATGTTTTATAGACGTTAAATCACAACGTAGCTGGCATTTATATTCATGTCAGGCCCTGCTAATTTTCACTAGCTATGACAAACATTAGTTTTTTTCTGACTGTAAGAGGCAGGCAAGAAAGATGATAGACTTTTAATTTTTAGCCAAGATGCTAAGATTCCACATCTCTTGCCTCTTTCCTCTTGGCAGGTAAGTATTTCAAGGTACATCTTATTCAGCATCATGGCATATCAGAGAGTAGGTGTAAAAAATCTATTACGTATACATCCAAGTTGAAACATAGATGACCAGAACAAAAGATACTTTTGCCTCAGTATTTTTTCTTCTTAAATGTACAGTAGGCAATGGAATTTCCTGTTGTCAGTAATACTATATAACACTATTGCAGAAAACAGGAGAAACTGCCTGCTAGATATAATACACATCATACAGCGTAGACTACCTACTTTCAATATCTTTCAATTAAACTTTAATAAAAGATGAAAGCCAAGAATAAAACATGGTTAATGGTCTGAGTTAACAAGTCTCTTTTTTTTTTTTTTGTGTAGTAGTATTTCTCTGTTTTGTTTTGATTTTGCAGTTTGGTAGTAGAAAGACAAGGTTTTTTTTTTTCATAATGTAATTGCTGGCTTGCTATCAAAACACTCATGGGAGAATTAAAAGGACTTTAAAAAAAACAAAACTCAAGAAAATATTCACATTAGCACTACTCTTTGTGCAAATGGTGGGGTGAGAGTGAGACAGAGGCAGGAGAGCTGTATATGAAAGAAAATAATTTCCAGCCTTTTGTAAAATACTTAGTGAATTACACTTACTGATTTTGGTCTGACTACGCATTTTACCTGCTGCAGTATGTTTCAAATAAGATGTGTGGATTTTGCCATCTAGTAGCACAGAAAAATGCACATGTGAAGTCAGACTTAATTCAAGATAGTTAGGTTACAAATACTTTCATATGATTTATTGCACTTCTACAGGCCCGGAAGGGATCAGAAGGGAATATTTGCATCTACTAGATACATTTTTGGCACACGAGTTAGCCACACCACATCTATTAGTAGTAGTTGTCATGATCTCGTTAAACCTGATAGTCTCCCTGTACTTTTTTGTCAGCTGCCATCTGTAGCCTGACTGTAATAACTTCTCTGATAAAATCTGTGTTTAGTCATTGTTGGACAAACTTCCACTCTCATTGAAACACTGGTTTTACCAGGACTTTGCTTGGATGAAAACTGAGCTGAAAAGTCAGTAAGACCTCGGGCTGTGCCTTCATGGGAAGGTGCTTGAGGTCAGGTGAGAGAAACAAAGGTCTTGATTATGGGCAGAGCTTGAGGCTTCCTCCACCAGCATGGGTTTGTCTATTTTGACATTTCAGTCTTCTGAGTCATAACCTATATTTCCAGGGAGTACAATACCAGTAGAGAAAGAAGGCAAGGCTTCTCCCTTACCACCGCTGCCAAAAAAAATTCTAGATAAGACCCAGCGAAGAGAACAGGAATAGGAAATACAACATAGGCACTTGGCTGATGCCAAAGCACTTTTAGGTACTTACTTTGCAGGTCCCTTTTGCCTACCTATGCATCTCCATACATGCCCTCAGGCTCTGTATGGCTGACCGCTTTGGTATCTTATCCTGCCAGGTCCCTTATGAGCTTGACCCTGTTGATACACTTTGAGGATTTCCCAGGTACACTATGAGGGTTTAACTCCACACATAATATTCAGGAAACTGCTTTTAATGAGGAGATGAAGGGCACAGCAGTGTATCTCCATTTCTTGTGGAATTACCTCTTGGAATCACCACTTGAGCAGGACCCTACAAGGTATGACTTACAAATAGTCAGGGCAGAAGTGCCCAAGCCAAGAAGAGAGCAGAATTTCAGTCATGTTGGTCTCAGGTGCTATCTAACTGCTAGATGCACCAAGAAAAACTAACCATTTGCTCTAGAGATCAAAGAATGATTAGTTTCTCTTGGATTCAGGCCAGTGAACAAAGAGATCTGTATCTTTACAGAGACGTGAACTCCAATAAAATCTTATTCTGCAATGGGAACAGTTACAAAAACTGTTGTGCTGTATAGATGTGGTAATGTGTAGTAACACGATGTGAGCTTGGCTTTTTCTTTAATTGAGATAAAGTAAAAATCTCCACTACCTAGCTGCCTGACTTCTGTAATTTTTGGAAAGAAAATTGCCTCTCAAACCAGCCAACAGATAGAAGAGTCCCTGTGAGGAAAGGTACAGAGTCAGACTGGCAGTCTGATAATGAGAGAATTGTTTCAATAACAAATCACTTCAAAATAAAGACAAATTGAAGTCCACATGTGAAACGCTGGCAAACAAAGTCTCATCAGCTCAGAATAATCTTTGAGTTTTTTGATTATTACAAGAATATGTTCCTAATAAGACTAGATGCTGTCTGTTTTCTTGAGGTTGCATTTGCCTTTAACAGATATCATTGGCCAAAACTCACTTTCCTGTTACATAAAGCTGATCTGTGTAACTGAGGTAATAGGATGGATTATTCTAACACGCAAAATTCATAAGGGAATTATAGAACACTAGTCCCAGGCTCATAAACTAATATCTTAACAAAAGACTGTTTAACACAGAACTTATTACAGGTATTTAAAAGGTATTGCATTACAGCCTAGTTTCCGCATGTGGAATCATTCTGGTATACTTGTTATTTGATAAAGTTAAGTCTTGGGTTTTCCCTGAGCAGGCAGAACCTTAGATTTCACTTTTAACTGATTAGAAAGCATCTCACGTACTGTAAACCCTGCTGCCAGGACCAGTTGCGTTCCTCCCTGTGGGATGCTGGGAGGATAAAACCACTATTGTGGTGATGTTCTGTATCACAGGACTATTGTAATGTTGAAAGCGGCGTATTTAGGATGTCTTTAGGGTTGTTTAAAAGATACTCTTTCCCACTGAGTAAGGAGCTGCTCTGATCCTCCTTTCAAGAGTCATAGAGTCAAAGTGCAGCAGCTGCAATGGTTCAGCACACATTTAAGTGGAAGAGAAGTGGAAGTGTGCCTGAGTTATACTGCAGTTCAAATAAACTACAAGAACACCAGGGATGCTTTCAGAATTTAAGGGAAAGTTATATATCTAAACATATAAAATTTCCTGTCTATAGTACACTACTGAGACACGGATTTACGATCTGCACAATAAACCTGAACTTACTAGATAGCCTGGTAAGTTCTATTAAAAGACAAGCTTTATTTTGCTTTATTTGCAAAACTCTTCTAAGAAGATTTTCACATTTGCGCAGTGGTTTCCAGTCAAAAGTGTCAAAACTTACTTTCTGAAGTTAAAACAAAATACAGATGCTGAAGCAGCTAGCTGAAATCACAAGTGAAGTCTCTAATAATGAGTAACTGAATTTTTTTTCCTTATATTTTTGAAAAAAAAAAAAGCTTTTTAGCAACAATATACACACTAATTTGGTCTGTTATTAGAAAAACTGTGTGAAGACTTCAATAAACATTGAAGCTCCTATGCTGGGTTCTCAGGTCAATACTTATTCTGTCTACTGGAAAATAAAGAATATATTTTTATAGGATGGTAGGCCAGACTACCCCTCTCTGGCAGAGCTCAGGTTGAAGTAATACTATCACAGCAAGTGTCTACTTAAGGATTTTCTTTAAAAAAACACCTTTCACATAGGCATATTCACAGATTGTTCTCTGAAGCATCTGAAACAAGTCAAAACAAATGCGTAGGACAAACTAGTGTGAGCAGCAGTACCTACATACAGCGTAAGTGACTGTCCCAGATGAAGCTTCACAACTGTTGCATGGTTTGGGCTTTTCCAGATTTCAAAATGTAAATCAGATATTTTCAGCCAGGCCACCAATTCACTGACCTCCCTTACACAAACAAAAGTATTTAACATTATACAAACAGGCAGCCAAATGCTTCAGACAGTCTCAGTTTGCACCTCAGAGGGAAAGAACAATTTCCAGAGGAAGGAGATGGATGAAGAGAAGACCTAACATGTAAGGCATCCTGAAGAAGACAATCAAGGTAACTGAAATTCAGAAAACGGCAAATCTTACTGTCAAACAAAATGCAGTAATATGAAATATTACAAACTTAACTGTAAGAAATACAAAGGTGAAAGATAATACGCGTATCTTTAAGATCTTTTTGAAATACAATTTGTCTTTTCAGAGAAGGGACAGAGAAGTGTGTATCTTAATAGTCTTCCTTTTTCGCTCTTCTATTCTCCCTCCCATTTTCCCTCCCATTCTCCCTCCCATTCTCCTCTTGAAAGGAATTATTTGCTTTTGTGTGTATTTTCACCTGAAGTTTTTACAGACTCCTGCCCAGCATTATTGTTGGGCTGTCCTACTCTCAGCAGTGACTGCTGGCTTGCTGATATCCTGGCATCATCAATGAGTTCACAGGAAAAGAAAGCAATAGATCTTTCTTGTTAAACTCAGAGAGCAGAGCACACATAGAGGCACTGCAGAAAGTTAGGTGCAGAAATAGATGTTGGAACATGGCAAGAGATAAAAAGGGTATCTGGTTTAGAAGAATCCATAAAGATCCTCCAAACAGTAGAAGATAAGTCATAATAACAAATTCTGGTGATATCTGCCTCCAGTGTATAAGGGCAGAGGACTTTTATTTGAATGTTGCAGACATCCAGTGGTAATTGAAATGATCACACTAAAAAAAATGCTCTTTTGTCAAGATACACAGATTGTGTGTTTTACTCAGTTTGCCATTTAGTGATAGCACTAAAAGAGGACCCTGGTGAAACTGGATTGAAAGAAGACAAAGGAAAAATAAGGAGAATTTAGAGAAGAACCACAGGAATGACTGAACAATCGAATGCTGGATAAAGATGATTGTAAGAACGCTTACTTTTGACTTGGGAAAGACAAGAACAAGTGGTTACTTCTGAAGTATTTGCATGGAAAACAAAATTTAAAAGAGCAATCATTGAATTTCATTGTTTGCAAGCTTGGCTGAAATGAGCCAAATTTAGACTCCGTGCTGCAACATTTTAACTGTGGTGATATCTAGTCATTGGAATCAAAATACCAAATTACTGGAATCATCAACAAAGGCTACAGTAGCATTCTTGTTAATGGTAACTCTTTAATAGCTTTGTATTTTTCTTATTCTTCCTAAAGGAACTGAAATGAAGACTAGGCAGCAATTCGTTTGAACTCCCTGAAAAGCATTATGCAGGTAATCACAATGGTCCTCTACAATGGGTTTCCTATCTCTGAATCTATGGAGATAAGCCATCAAATGATTACCTACAAAACTGCAAAATTATTTGACTGCTAGGGGCTGTAGAACACTCTAATCCGTATTTAGCATTTCAAACTGTGAGAGCTAGAAGAGCTTGACCCCGAACTCATGGTTCTCTTCTGGTGAGGCCCACCATCAGCCCACGTTGAGATATTATTTGGGTAATTAGATTTGAGTGAGTAATTCATTCACCCATGGATGTTTGCATAATAAAATTGGATTTTGTTTAATTTATTCCTCAATCATTTGGTGAAAATCCAAAGCTTGAGAAAAATCTGCGTTTGGCCAGTTTTGATGATTAATTCCTTTAATTAATCAAAATATTTTTTTTAAGAAACCCAAAACACCCAAATGCTGACTTCTGCAGAACTTTATTTTAATGTTGGTGAAGGATTCTGTTTAGCCTTCTTTTTGAACCTGATTCATGGCCCACTGAAATTTATAGGGGCCATTCATTAACTATAATGAGCTTTGAAATTGGTCCCTTGTGAAACAGACTGCTCAGATGAGAATAGATGCAATCATCTCTGGATTTTTAAACTGTACAGCTTGAACTTGAATTGTTTGCATTCATGTTGAAGTGTGCTGACTTAGAAGAAGAGGTAATTGTAAGAGTTAAATGCATCTGTGTATTAACTTTTACTGATTGATTCTCTATGAATCCTTCCTGCTAACAGATGCATAAATGGAATTCTGCAAGAGTTTTCCCTGGTTGTGTTATATTCAATATTTTCGTTAATGACTTTGAGGGCGAAAAGAGTATGCTTATTAAATTTCTAGAAAATGTCAAGTTGAGAAAGACTGGTTGCTGGAGAACAGGGTTAGAATACAGAATGATCTTGACTAACTGAATAAGTTGTCTGAAAAAAACCAGGCTGATATTCAACAGGGACATGCTCTAGGAACCGAACTCAGGGGGGAATGATCACTTGTACAAGTACAGGTTGCGGCACAACCCCAATAACTGACTAGGTGGCATTTATGATAAGATATGAGTTTATAGGTGAATGAAATCTTGACACAAGTCAACAATGTCACTCTATTGCCAAGCACCCTCCTGAGATGCACCAAGCAGGAATATAGGTTGCTAGACATGGCAAACAATTCTGCTCTGCTCAGCACTGGGAATGCCTTAGCTAGAGTATGGTACCTAGCTTTGGGCAAAAAACATCATGAAGGTTGTATGCCTGCTGGAAAGTGCCCAGCAGAAAACAGCGATGGTGATCAGCAAGGGCGACTCAAGCTGGATATAACGGAAAATAAATCTTTTCAACATTAAGGAGAGTGAAGCAGAGATTACTGGTGCTTATGCATTGCTACTATTGCAAATCTTAACTATTTGAACAAACATCTTTCATGAATGACACTGGTGCAGCTGATCCTGCCTTGGGGCTGAGGATATTCAGAGTGATCTTCTTTGTTTTTTTTTCCAGCTCTCTGTTTTAGGAAGGTTTATGTTGAGTGATAACCTCTGGCAGAAGTAAGAAGAGTCACCTATGAGTTAGTGAATAATTTCAGATTTGTGCATGCTTACATAAAAAAGACCAGATTTCAGAACTTGAATCCATTGACTGTCTTCTATGCAGAAAGAATTCTTAGTCTGTTCATTCCCCGATGTAAAATCTGGCCTGTTGTTTTGGCTCCACTGTGACTATCAGCCTGGGAGCCCTGCTGCTGCCCAGCCTTTAGGGCTTGTTTTTATTGCTGCACTGTTTGGAAGGCTTCCTGGTTCTCAGTGACTGTTATAGGGGTTTTTTGTTTTTGTTTTTGTTTTTTTTTTTGGGTTTATTTTTTGTTTTGTTTTGTTTGTTTTTTTTGGCAAAGAGGACTGCAGTTCCCCTGGTCAAAGAGGACCAACCTTTGGGCTTATTTGCAGGTTTGACTCAGTTTGTGTCATAAGCAGGTGCCCTACTTTGAGCTTAAGAGCTTTTCTTTTGATCTAGTTACAGTATATGAGAACTGGGTGTAAATTACAGTTGCGTTGAGCATCCTCTTAGCAAAAAAATTGCTTTAGCTTATTTGCGTATTTTCCCATTCATCACTGTAATGGAAAAAACAAAGCTCATTATATTCAGTAATTATTTTTCAATTCATTCTTGATGACTGAGATGGATACTAGTCTTGAGGTATGTGGTTAGACACTGTCTCATATGCTTATGTATTTCTGTCTGAATTCAGGGAAATGTTATTCAGTAGTTTTTCTGTGTATTTGAGATAAAACATAAGATTCACATTTAGTATGTTTGAATGCTGCTTGAATAATGTTTTTGAATAAATCATCTGAATAAAGTTTACATGCTCTTTATTAATTTTGAATGCTAATATGTGAAAATCTTTACTCTTCTCTTTTAAAACAACAGGAATCAAGGACACTTCTTGCTATTTTATGCATTATACTTTCATATATAACATCTGAGAAAGCTGAAGGTCTCCTTTAGGCACTCCACCTGCAAGTCTAAAAACTCCTTTCAGTAAGATTGGCCCATGTTTTTTCTAGGCTTTGTACACCCTGGTGTGAATTAGTTATGGTTCAATAAATGCTTTTAGAAGATATATCTGTCCTATACGCAAAAGTGAGGCGTTTGGCATATGCTGTTCAGAAGCACCTCAGGTATCATTACTTATGCATTTCAGCCAAGCTTATTATTCATTAAAAAAGATGCACAGATTACTAAGCCATAAAAGTTTTAAAGATCTTTAGTGCTTTGACTAATTTGACAGTATATTTCTAATTTCCTAAACCCGTGACTGAGTAATAATAAAACGTTTACCCCATCACTCACCATGTAACTTCAATAATACGAAGAGTCACACAATAAATGAAAAAACAAGCCCCTAACACTTTCCAAACCTTTGGTAAGTCATGATCTTTATTGAACTGGTAGTGAGTCCTTTAGTGCACTGTAGGATTCAACATCACAAGAGACTGAAACTTAATCACTTATGCAGCCTATTTTCAGACAATTTATCCAATTTGTCAAGATATATGTTTTATTAGCACTTCTTTAATTCTTGGTATGTGCTTGGCAGCTGTGGGATTACGTGCACTTCTGAGGCAGTCAGTAGCCTTCCATTATGGGTTGAGATTTCCTATTCTGAGCATCTAGCTCCGCAGGGTACTGCAGAACCAGTGAGCTGAGATTTCTTACAGAAATAAGCAAAAATAAACTCTTAAGAAAACTATGAATCTTTTATGAAAATTAACAGATAAAAATGGTAAAAAACCTTTTCCTTTCCAATTTTCCCTTGTAGAAGCCAGATTTAACCTTGAGATTTTGCACCTACACTTACTCCATGTTACCACAACACACGCCAAGCCTATTGCCAAATAATCATTTATGTACAAATATGGAAAATTCAGAGAATTCATTAGTCACAAACCTCAAGATTCCCTGCAAAATGTGACTCGTGACAAATGTTTTTTTTTACCATATTTGCTTCTTATTAACATTTTTCTGTCAGATCACCTTGAGGTACTTTACAGGTAGAGGTTACTAGCAGCTAGTAATACTGATTTACCCCAGAATGAACTGAAGCACAGAGAGCAAACATTTAAGGTGCTGAGGGACAGACAATTCAGAAGCAGAATACTAATCTCTAAAACAGATCTGTGGTTTAAATAGGGACTGTAGTTTAAATAGGGACTGGAGATTGTTAAAAGACTACTAACTTAAATTTGAACTGAGCTGAGCTGAGAAGTCTGAAACTAGAAAAAAACTGTGTTACAGATTTTAATTCGTTTAATTTGAGCTTCCAGATCAGGTCTGTCATTACATTCTTAGCACCAAGAGTTCAGTTTAATGATTTAAACTACCTCTTACAAAAATTAACATAAACCCTAGAACAACAATTTAAGATTATAGAGCTAATTAATTATATCTGTCACTGTTAGCTCCAAGGGAATCTACTCAATTGCATATTTTATGGAGTAGGAAAAGAGGAGGTAAACACTTGAGTGAAAAGCTGGAAAACTATCTGCAGCCCACATTCTTATACAGTTCAACATAAAAATTGTGTATTTATTCTCTGAAGGCAAGAGTGCCGATACGTCAAAAAAGTCCTAGTCCTTACTAGGAGTCATGTACTAGGGAAGAAAAAAACTGGCTATAAAAACACCAGGTCAGACAATGTCCTTTTGATACTAACTGCTCTTTTTTTTTTTTTAATTTTTTTTTTCCTGACAGCTCATTTCTAAAGAAGACATCAAACTACTGTTGTTTTATGGCAGTGTTTGTGCATTTACTAAATTAAAATATGCTTCATGTCTTGCCACTGCTGCTGGTGAATTCTTGTTATTTTTCGGCTGGTAACAAGAAGAATAACTGTGCTTTGTGCTGGTGATGGTTGGTCTGTGATTGTAAGGTAGTTCCTTCCATTCTAGGCACAGACCAGAGCTTGTCCCACCACCTGAAGAAAAAGAAGAAAAATTATAATGTGTCTACGTCATCAGGCAAGAAGTGAAATGCATTTGGAAGCCCCTTAAAGGCAGCTTTGGATATAGGAATTTAGGCAAATTAAGACTGATAGGGTAAATCTCTGCAAGTCTGCATCTTTGTGTAACATCTCTGTCATTCTCTAGATGAGGAAATGGTGTGCTTTCCTAGGTCTGCTTCACTAGGTTAGGTTGCATCCATCCAGGATCTTGGTATAATGCCTCTTACATGTGACAACTCTTTAGTGGCCAAATCTGGCACTTTGTTGCAATATCCTTCCACCATGGGGATGAGGAGAACACAGGCTTCTTAATGAATTTGAATCTAATGAGCTGAATCAGTCGAGTTTGGTTCAACTGGTGGATGTCTAATCCAAATAAAATTGAGGTCTACAGAACCCTGAGAGACACAAAATGATACTAACCTAGGTAAAGATAATTCTTTATACATTAGGATATATTGTAAAGTAACAAACAGGCCCCCTCACTCTTTCCCTTAAGGTTAAGCAACTGTGTCATCTCTGTGTTGCAACTTCATCAATTATGTCTTATGAATATCAGCTCTGAATTTTCCTGTTACGGGCAAAACCTGAAGGGTTTGTCTACCTGGAGAAATTTATTGCCAGAGCTGTAACTGCCTTCACGGATACACTTATTCCTTCCATCCCCATGGGGAATTACAGTGGTATAGTTAAGCTGGTAAATTTTCCTATTGAGACAGGCCCAGACATCTCAAGAAACACTGCTAAATTAAGTATTTCTCCTGGGGGAGTAGTATATATACATACTTTCATTGGATTTTGGTCATACCTACACACATAACAAACAAGTTTAAGAAACGGCTGCCCATAATTGTGTTACAAGACGGGTTTTTTTCCTGCCATATTCTGTCAGGACTCATTCGTCCTACAAGCCAAACCCCAGCTTTCCACCGCATGGCTGTCTGTGACACTGTACCCAGTTTTCTGAAGCAAAAATCCCCTAGAAGAATGGCTACAAATCTTTTTTCTCCTAGAAGACCAGAATCTATATTAAGAATTGTACAATAAAGTCAGAAGTGCAGGGTAAAGTATGGGTAATAGTCTGCTGAGAGATATTTTGCCTCTTGTGCAGGAGGAGGACTAAAGTCTGACAGTGATTCCACATTACAGTTTCTGTAGCTTAGATGGGCGTTAGAGAAATATTTATCTATTTGTCACACTGTGTAAGTACTGAGAGAGTGACATTAAACCAACAGCAGAAGATACACTAACACGACTTTCTGTATCTCCCTTATTTTTAAAGATATTCTCAAGGGTGACATCAGATCTCAACGAAAGCAACAAGGATTTTTTTGCCTGGGCTCTCTTGTAAAATATAAGAAGGTATACAAATTGCATATAGGCCCATGTGCCATGAGAAACACAGGAAAAAGAGCTACTCAATATGAATTTAGGGCATAAGGATCTTCACTAGAACAGGGCTGTCCAGCCAGCAATAATCTTTCAAATATCACCATTGGTCCACACACTAATGGACATCTTGCTCTCAGTCACCTGCTGATGTGAAGATCAGAAATCCTTGGGATTGATACCAGCAATTGCAGGCTTTATTTAGCTCTTGATGTGTTAATGACTGAAATCACCTAGATCTCCTCAATTCTAAGGAAATTAATGAAAATTCATGACTGCCTATCCCTTTGTGTTGGTTTTATTGGCTTTTGCTGGAGCTTGAAGACTTCTGGCATGCACCAGTTTAACTACACTTTTGAGATTTTTAATACCGGTCTTAGTTCAAA
Organism: Cuculus canorus; assembly: GCF_017976375.1. Lineage (NCBI taxonomy): Eukaryota > Metazoa > Chordata > Aves > Cuculiformes > Cuculidae > Cuculus > Cuculus canorus. The sequence continues at coordinate 128,036,482 of NC_071402.1, forward strand.
CAAGCAAAACCAAAATACTCAGACATGCCCCCACCCCCCCCCAATCTCAACAGTCTCCTCTCTACGTATTCTGAAAAAATGAGTTTGTACAATGTAATTTGTACCCAAGATTTATTCAAACAATTGTTAGTGTCACTGTGTAGTGTATGTGTCCAGATAAATTCTAAAACATCAAGAAGTGATGCTGCGAAAGAAGGTAGTGAAATAGCTACTTGTGTTAAAATGGTGGTTAGCAAGATTCAACAAAGTCTACAGTGGTTTTAAAGAATTCCTGAGCACTTAGTTTCATCATAACAACACCTTGGGCTTTGGTTTACTTTTATGAGGATGGCTGTAATTTCATTCCATTCAAGGAAATTGGTAGAGGGAAAAGACAGTAAAGAATTACCAACTTGGGAAATATTTCCTGGTTGTGTCAGACAAATTAGATACTTCACAAAGTTAAACACACAGAATAAAAATAAAGTAGAACCCAAGGATTAAAAGAAAATTCACAATTTTGGAACTTAAGCATTTAAAAGCCAGTTAGGAAGTACAAACAGGTGCAGGAAACTATTTTCAAACTGAAGTAAGCACAGAACGCGCATTAAGTCCTTGTGTTTACCCTGCAGAGTATTAGTCAAACAGGTTTTTGAGCAATCAGCCAAAGTAATGTTGGGTAACATAAGAAACCTGGGCATCAATTGTTACCCATTCTGTATTTTCACTGTGGTAAGGACATAAGTTTGGGTTCCATCTGGAGTATCCACAGTAGTTCAAATCATCCCTGTTGGTCTTTATCTTTTGCTTGTACATTGCTCTGTACATTTTTTGGTACAAGGCCACAAGTTTTGTGTTTTCTGAGGGCTTTGCAGTGGATTTTTTTTTGGGGTTTCACAGGCTTTTTTGCTTTTCCTTGGAGAAGCCAGGGGAGGGTGGATGTTGAACAGCAGCTGTCTGCATTGACTGCTCTAGAGGCTGCCTCTGGCCGCCAGGTGGACCTAGTGTGATCACTGATTTTCCTTGTTGGGAAGCAGCAGCAGGCAACGCCAGCACAGTCCTGGTACATCCCACAGTGAAATGGAACAGTGACAAGGACAGAAGGGTACACTGTATGAAAGGATGTGACCAACCCAATGGGGTGAGGAGATTTCTAAAACCCAAAGCTATGCCAGTTGCTGAATTTGAACCACCTTTTACCAAATCTTCCACATCTTCCCTGATACATGTTTAAATGAAAGTAGTATTTCATTTCCACTTGTATAAACTGGAATTATTCTTCAGTAAAATTGGACTGGCAGTGACGCATTGACACTTTATCTGTCTTATCTGGTACAATAGCTCAATTGGTTTCAAAGGACTCATGCTGAAGCAGGGCGAACTAGCAGCTTTCCTGCTCAGTCTGCAACTTGCTGATACGAATTTTTAAGCTGAATAAAGAAAACTGCATCATGTTTCCTTGCAGATTGGTGACATTAAACTTCACTAGGCTAATAATAAGTGAGAGCAGTAATAATCCTCCCAGTAAACTCCTCAAGACTGGACAGCATGCATCTTTCTACAGCTGAGGCATTAGTTAGGCAAATTGTAATGAGATTGTCAGTACAGTAAATTGTAGTCTTTGCAGTTGCCTTTCAATAGGGCAAGCTAAGAGAAGTACTTTTCCCTCATCTACAAGTACAAATGTTAATATTTCGAATTTCAGTTTTAACAGACAAACCTTCTAGGATGGATCATCTGATCATCCTTCTAGGATGGATCATCACATCATCTGAGTGAGATGGATGCACAAAAGAAATATCACAGAGCTCAAAACTTCTGTTAAATGTGTCTTTTGAGCTGTGATCAACAATGCTTACATTCTACTTATGTTCTGAATACTAACAAATCCATCTAGACATTTGCCTTAAAATGCTCACGTCAGATTAAGAATCTTTTGCAGATGTTTTTAGATAGTTCCACCATACTCAGATGCCTTGAAGTATTACGTTCATGAAAAGATTTCTGCAATGTCCTTGAAATGCTGGTGTGGGTGTAACGATGACTAACTATTCTGAATAACCCTTATTAGTTGTTCTTAAGTTTTATACTACCGTAATCAGTCTTTAATTTTAGGTCTGAAGCTGTATTCTTAACACTTCCACAGGAAGAATTTGTTCAACCTTGGCATGGAAAATAATGGCAAAATTTGACCGTATATGTCTTCATGCGGGGGAATGTGTGAAGTTCTTCCAGAGCTAAACAATTTAAAAATACTACAATACAATTACATGACTACACCAGCTTCTGGTCTCTGCAACTCTTATGATTTAAATATCGCAGTACTCATTTGTGATCTGAGTGCCTGTATTCTATGACTCCTTGAAAAATCATACCAAGATGTGGTGACTCTGCTATGTTTTCGTATAATGTAGTATTATATCTTCTAGTGGCCAATAAAACTGCAGTATGAAGGAGGGTAGTACACACTACATATAATTAGAGCTAAGCCATGTTTGGTCTGAAATTTATTTTCGTAGGTTCTGAACTTACTGTGAAAAAGATCACATTTTCTGGTTGTCATGAGCCACAATGGGGGGCAACCTTTTTTTGCTAGGTTGTTCTGGCTTTATGTTGCTGAATTCTGCAACATAAAGAACTTTTCAAATTACAAAAAAAAAAAAAAAAATTAAAAAGAAAATCACCTTGGAAACAGCCATTTTTTTTAATCTGACTCTTAACAGCAAATTTCAAAGCATGTCTAGCAAACTGAATTTTTTGTCCTGCCTAAGAGTAGATCTTGGAATAGTCCTTAGTTCATCTGGTTTTCTGTAGTTAAAGAATCAATATAAAAAAATGCACATTTTCAATTATGGGAGGCAAACACATTATTGCTTTAAAAGGATTATCAGGTGTAGCGCAGTTACTTTTGGGAATTAAATAAAAAGGGAGACAAAGAAAGAAGCAGGGTAACTCACAGTACTATGAGAGAAATAAAAAGAGCTCTCCTGCATGCTTTCTGGCTGTGTATGAAGTAATTTTTTTCTGCCAGACAACTCTGCAGATTCTGCTTCTTGTCAGTGACTGAAACAACACTGATGACCTGTTCCTGCACTAATCTGATATGAAGCAAGAAGGTGTCAAGTCTATCCTCCGAGACACTGAGCTCTAAACCAGACTGATAAAACAACACTGTTTTGGGATAGTGACTGAAGTTTCAGAACAAATTTAATGTTTAAACTATGTGCAGCACAAAATCAAGCCCTTCCACTAAAAAAATGTAGGATAGATAGCACTAGGAAAAAAACCCCAAACAATAGCCCTTAATACTTATTTTTACCCTTTAAACTCTCCAAATGAGGCAAAGCAGAGAAATGAGTCCTCCACAGTCCAGGCAGTTTCCATATTTTCCAGTTAAAGTGACACTTCTTTCTTTCATACACTGATAAAACTTTAACAAAAACTGACACATTTTGACAGAATAATATGTTTTTGCAAAAAACCCTCCTGTGTTTTTCAAGAGGAAGCATAAAATGATCTTGCTAAAATGTGTCTTCAAAGAGAATTCAGAAATCAGGAATTATAAAATATTGTTTGTTCCTTTATCTTGCTTATGTTTTTGAAGGTGTAGGAGGGAAGGGGATTATTTTGCTTTTTCAGATAACATACAGAAAGGCAAGTTCATCTATCAAGCAAACAGCAAGATTTACCTAACTGCCAACTAGTATGGAAGTTGGCAGTGTATAGGTTTAAGCAGACTAAAGATATTAGAAATATTGCATATCCAGCAGTCCTCCTACAGGGGAAAGCAACATCGCAGCACAACCTTTCTCCATATACAACTGTGTTATGTGAAACCCGTTCAAGATATCTACTACATCAACCAACTGTCTTAAATCCAGGTTCCCAGCAACTGTGGGGTGCTATACTGTTTGTGAGCTCTATGTGCAATGTTGTTGGAAAGTTTGGCTTCTTTACCACTTTACAGTGGTGAGTTTTATGCTTTAGAACCTTGTTTCTGGATAATTTCCAGGAACAAATTTAAACTAACATTCTGCTAAACTCCTGCTGGGGACTCCAAAACTGAGTAGCTTTACAAGTGCTGTATAGATTTTTCTCAGCTGGTGCAGTGCTGTAAATGATGCCCAGGCTTTGTCACTGCAAAGTCATACCAGCCAACTTGCAGTCCTTCAGAATCCTCAGATCTTTCTCTGCAAAGTTTGTCCCCAGCCAGACAGTTTCCAAACTGTCCTGCAACATGGCATTGCTTTGTCCCATGTACAGGGTCCTCCTGAATTTTCTGTCAGCCCATTTCTTCAGCCTATTTAGATCCCTCTGAATGGCACCCTTATTGTCTGATATATTGATCCTTCTCCCAGTTTTATGTCACCTGGAAACTTCATAGTTGTTACAAGGACATTTTAAAGCTGGATATCTAAGTGGAAAAAACAGTAGAAGACATTGGCAAAGCTCAAAAAAATTCAAGTGACAAACGAAAAAAAATATTTTTCCAGAATTTTGTTTTCCAGAGAATAGCACAGATTAAATTTTTTTGTTTCATTAGAGAAAGGGACAGCAGTTGCCAGACTGAAGTGCTGTAGCATAGCTACCCCCGGTATTTTGATAGACTGCTGTTTCTCAGCATCCTCGAATTTCCTGGAGAAGGGACACACCTTCTCTCCACCTCCCCCCCAAATCTACCTTTACGGTTATCCAACTCTTACAAGACAAACATGGAAAGGTGCAGGGAGATGCAGCCATATCCATTTTCTCTGAATAGGTTTTTTTTTTTTTCTTTTTTTTTGGGTCTTTTTTTTTGGCAAATGAGGGACTCTCTGGGTCTACAGGATTGAAGATCTGGGGGATGACATCCCAGTGAGGCTGGCTGCGGATGTTAGAACAAGTTATTGCTCCAGGACCCTGAAGACAGCCTCCCCTCTCAGACTGGAAAGGGCATGGGAGGCTTCCATGAGCTGCTCCATCCTGCAGCCACGCTAGTCAGAGAGCTGCTGACACTTACTCCAAACTGGTTTAGAGCCCAAATTTTACGTCCGTGATGCTCTGTTGTTCCTGCACCAGGGCAATTGGGAGGCAGGGTGGCAGGGGAAGGCATTTAGGAACACGGTTAAAGTGGTAAACTTTGCAGTGTTAGGTTTATGGATGGACTTAATGATCTTAAAGGTCTTTTCCGACCTAAATGATTCTGTGATTCAGTGAAAGCTGAATGAATCTGTGGGGAGTGGGCAGGAAGACATGGGGTTGATTTGATCTGCGGTAATGAGAAGTCCTCCATGACAATGGCTCAGCTTGGCAGCTGGCTGGGGTGCCTGAATGTTGGGGTTATGCTGGTATGAGCATGGGTATTGGCACGACTACCTCATCATTTGATGGAAAACCAGACAGAACAATGTGATTTCTCAGCCTAATTCTCCTTTTGGAGACTGAGTCCCAGTGCAAATGAGAGCAAAAAGTGAATTTCATAAGCAGAATTTAATTTTGAATTTCATAATTTAATTTAATTTTAATAGACATTTGCTAAAAATACATCCCTGTTGACTAGTGGCCTCTCTCTTGCCTTGTGAAGATATGCGATGCTCTGTCCACTGATGTACTTCTCCAACTCTAGGTGGTCATGTTACTCTAATATACATCTCTGGAACAAGTACATTTAGCACTTAAACATCTTTTAATATTGGCCAACTTCTTTGCCAGACACTCCCCCTCTTGGGGAGATATTTAAAATTCTTATCATCTGCCCTTCAGTTCTGTCTCACCTACATTGCCAATATCTTCCCAGATATTACTAGCACGTATGAACTTAAGAAGAAATTCTTCACGATGAGGGTGGTGAGACACTGGCATAGGTTGCCCAGGGAAGTTGTGGCTGCCCCATCCCTGGAGGTGTTCAAGGCCAGGTTGGATGGGGCCTTAAGCAGCCTGATCCAGTGGGGGTTGGAACTAGATGGTCTTTAAGGTCCCTTCCAACTGAAACCATTCTATGATTCTGATATGTTTAGGCACAACAAGAATACAGTTTATTGCCAGCAATATGACACCAGAATAAGACAGTATCCAAAAATGTGTCATCCATAGAAAAGGTTTGGACCAAAATACAGACTGTGCCTAGACTTTTCATTTTCCAGTAAAAAAAAAATCTTTCTACATATTTTACTAATTACCACAAAACACAGAGTTTTAAGGGGGCAGAGAGGATAAATAAACACTGACAAGCTGAGCAACATTTTTATGTGGTTCTAATTTAACTGTGAAATGTTTGTCAAGGCGTGCTTCCTATTCTCCCAAAAGACGTTCAAATCCTTTCTTCCAGGCTCCAGTTTACTTGTGCTTTACACACTATGTGTTCTCAGGGTGCTCCTGAGTGTATGTTGCATTTTGAGTGTGCAAATATACCACGAGCGTGGTTGTGTTGAGTTTAAATGTTCTAGCTGATGCTCATATTGCAAAGATCAATTAGACCTTGATGCGCTGCTTCTCTATCTGCCACACGTACAGGGATGTACTTGTCTTTGGAGTCAACAATCAGGTATCAGTGGCTTGATAATTTTCCAAGGTCTTGATCCTGTAACAAAATTTTGTGATAGATCCTGGGCAAAGCCTCACAAAACCGGCACAAACAGACCCCATGGCCCAACTGAAAGGGAGAGGAAACTTCCTAAGAAGAGTTATCCAGGTTACAAGTTCTCTACGGCAAGTCTTGATGTTTGTCACCAAAGAATGTTGCTGCAACTTGGACTGAAGTTTTTTTGAGAGAGTCTCTGGTGTTTTAAAGAATACAGATGTAAACGAGAATATATTTACTTCTACTCAGAAGACAATTTATCTTTGTGACAGTGAAATATTCTCCAGGATAAGGAGAGAGGTGTAAATCAGCACACTGCTAATAAACACATTTATGTTTATTAATTTATAAGACTTGCATGAAAACACCCTTAACAGTCAATGTCACGAAAGCAATTAGATGCATCCTCAACTGAAACCCCACAGTACAGAGGAAATACAGAAAACCCAGCCTTAATCCTTAACAGGACATACCTTCCTTGTCTCTATCCTAAGTATTTCTGCAATACCCACTATTTATAAACCTAATAAAATTGTAAAAACTCAACATCCTCTCTTTTTTGAAAGGCAGGCAGTTCCATAAAAAGATAGCCTCACTTGTAGATGTGGTCCATATATTCGTGAAGATTCTGTGCACAGTAAGCTGCATCACTGCATGCGTAAGTAGAAATACATATAATATTTCCTAATGTTACATTTTTCCCACTGCTCTCATCAGGGGATCCGTATAAGAAGTGATGAATTATCATCCAAGTGCGCTCACAGGCAGAAGATTGATTGCAGAAACTTAGAATCATAGAATCACCAAGTTGGAAAAGACCTCTTGGATCATCGAGTCCAACCATTCCAATCTGCCACTAAACCATGTCCCTGAGCACCTCATCTACCTGTGTTTTAAATACCTTCAGGGATGGTGACTCCACCACCTCCCTGGGCAGCCTCTTCCGGTGCCCAATGACCCTTTCAGTGAAAAAATTTTTTCTGATGTCTGATCTGAACCTCCTCTGGAGGAGCTTGATGCCATTCCCTGTTGTCTTGTCCGCTGTCATTTGGGAGAAGAGGCCAGCACCTTTCTGTTTACAACCTCCTTTCAGGTAGTTGTAGAGAGCAATAAGGTCTCCCCCCAGTGAGATACTTGTAAATATATCTTATTAATACACAATATCCACCACCACAAGTCATAGAATCACAAAACTGTAGAGTAAGTTAGATTGGAAAAGACATTTAAGATCTCAAGACCAACTGTACACCTTATACTGCCACACCCACCACTAAAACATGTTCTTAAGCACCGAATTTACATATCTTTTAAATACATCCTGGGAAGGGGACTCAATCACTTCCCTGGCCAGCCTGTTCCAACGCTTGACAACTTTTTTGGTGGAGATTTTTTTCCTAATATCCAATCTAAACCTCTCCTGGCACAACTTGAGGCCATTTCCTCTCATCTTATCGTTTGTTACCTGCCAGAAGAGAACGGCAGCCACCTCACTACAACCTCCTTTCAGGTAGTTGTAGGGAGTGATAAGGTCTCCCCTGAGCCTCCTTTTCTCCTGACTAAACAGCTCCAGTTCCCTCAGCCCTTCTCATAATGCTTGTGATACAGATCCTTCACCAGCTTTGTTCCAGCTTTCTCTGGACATGCTCCAGCCTCTCAATGTCTTTCTTGCGCTGAGTGGCCCAAATCTTAACATAGTATTTGAGCTGCAGTCTCACCAACACCGAGTACAGGGGGATGTTCTCTTCTCTACTCCTACTGTCAACACTAGTCCTGATACAAGCCAGGATGCTGTTGGCCTTCTTGGCCACCTGGGTACACTGCCAGCTCATATTTAGCTGGCTGTTGACCCACAACCCCAGGTCCTTTTCTGCTGGGCAGAATCATTCATTGGGGTTGTTGCGATTCAAGTGCAGGACCCTACACTTAGCATTGTTGAACCTCATACAATTGGTCTCAGCTCATTGATCCAGCCTGTCCAGATCCCTCTGTAGAGACTTCTTGCCCTCAAGCAGATCAATACTCCCATCCAACTTGGTGTCGTATGCAAACCTACCCAGACACTCAACTCCCTCATCCAGATAATTAATAAAGATATTAAACAGAACTGTCTGCAACACTGAGCCCTGGGGAAAACCACTTGTGACTGACCTCCAATTGGATTTAACTCCATTCACCACAATTCTTTGGGCCTGGCCATCCAGCCAGTTCTTCAGCCTGTGAAGAATATGTTCATCCAAGCCATGAGCAGCCAGTTTTTCCAGGAGAATGCTGTGGGAAACAGTGTCAAAGGCTTTACTGAAGTTTAAGTAAACAACATCCACAGCCTTCCCCTCATTCACTAGGCAGGTCACTTTGTCATAGAGGAGGTCAGGGCCTACATCTCATAAGCCCATGCTGACTGGGCCTGATCACCTGGTTGTCCTGTACATGGCGTGTGATGACACTCCAGATGATCTGCTCCATAACCTTCCCTGGAACTGGGGTCAAGCTGACAGGCCTCTAGTTGTCCAGATCCTCCTTCTGGCCTTCCTCGTAGATGGGTATCATGTTTGCTAACATCCAGTCAACTGAGACCTCCCTGGTTAGCCAGGATGACCAATAAATTATGGGAAGTATCTTGGTGAGGACTTCTGCCAGCTTCCTCAGTACCCTTGGGTGGATCTCACCCAGCCTTGTGTGTGTCCAAGTGGTGTACCAGATTGCTAACCAATTCCCCTTGGATTATGGGGACTTCATTTTGCTCCTTGTCCCTGTCTTCCAGCTCAGGGCGGCTGGGTACCAGGAACAATTGTTCTTATTAATATGAGGGAAAGAATCATTAAGTATCTCAGCCTTTTCCTTATCTTTTGTTACTCTGTTTCTCTCTGCATCCAATAAAGGATCCACTTTGGTGAGACCCCACCTGGAGTTTCATGTGCAGCTCTTGAATCCTCAGCACAGGGAAGACATGAACCTGTTGAAGTCAGTCCAGTGGAGGACCACAAAAATGGTCAGGGGGATGGAACACCTCTCCTGTGAGGAAAGGCTCAGAGAGCTGAGGGTGTTCAGCCTGGAGAAGAGAAGACTCTGGGGAGACCTTTTTTGCAGTCTTTCAATACATAAAAGTGGCTTAAGAGGAAACATGGAGACAGGCATTTTAGCAGGGCCTGGAGTGATAGGACAAAGGGTAAGAGTTTTAAAGTAAAGAGGATAGATTCAGGCTAGATATGAAGAAGAAATCTTTTACAATGAGTGTGAGGAAACAGTGGAACAGATTACCCAGAGAAGTGGTACATGCTGCATATCTAGAAACATTCAAGGTCAGGTTTGGATGGGGCTCTGCGCAACCTGGTATAGCTGAAGATGTCCTTGTACATTGCGGAGTGGTTGAACCAGATGACCAATAATAGTCCCTTCCAACCCAAACCATTCTTTGATTCTATGATTCTGTGATTCTATGATTAAGTCTCTGGTTCTGCCAAGACCTTATACCACCAATGCCAGCCATCACGGGAAAAAGGGTGGAAATGCTTTCTGGAACTCATAAGAATAGTGTTCTTCAAGTAAAGGCAGTGGTTTCTAATAAAGTATTGCTCCATTAGTACTTCATGGAAGCCTCTTTGTCAGTACACTCTTGCCAGTTCTAGTGAGAGGTTGGTTCGGCAAGACATCTTTCTGCTTGTGTCTAAGAAATCAGTGGGAAGTTGTTCTTACTCTGTTTGGGTCACCTTCAGTAAGAGATATCTCTTTCGTATACGAGAGCAAACGTATTTGCAGGATGAAGTCACAGAATTACAAAAATAAACGCCAATTTAAACAGTTTTTAATAGGACAGAACTAAACCTCTCATCAGCCAAATGTAACAGCTTTCCCACAGAAGAAATACCCAAATATGAGAAATTATAATCACAGGAAATGTAACTATATGAAAAGTACTGGCAAAGAACAATGTATGATGTCAAACTATCTGTGTTTCCTGTACCTTCTTCTTTATTTTCACTCTCAAGTTGTTATTAAAAGCTGTTTCCCACTTAAGAACACTCTGTGCTCATCTATACTTATGTAGCTTTTTGCTAGGCTTTCCTTCCTGCCTGTTGCTTCTGTGGACTTCATTAGTTGATTTAATCTTTAATTTTGCCAACAAAATTGAAAAAAAAGAAAGAGATGAGTGCAAAAGGGAAGAAAAAGGCAACACATGCAACTTCAATATTCCCAATAATGATGGAGATCACTCAGCTTGATAAGACCTGATTGTCTGAACAATTTCTGACACATACAGCCTCTACGGATTTTCTTTATTCCTTTTTTTCAGATGTTTTCTTTTGTCATTGAAATATATGTTCTTCACCGCTCCAGTTGCTAGCTTTGGTGAAATAGGAAGAATAGTTGTCCAAAACAAGATGGAAAAATTGTCAGTCATTCTTTTGAATGACATCTTGCATTGATGTTTTCTTAGCAAGAGTTTGGATTATTTTGGCGGCTGCTGTACCAGGTACAGGAAAATAAATGTCCTTTTCTTTGAAGTTATATGACTGTGAAGGGAGGGAGTGTGCCTTTATACAGAGCACTCCAACAACGTACCATGGCTTTTCTCTTTCCATGAGACCAAAGGTCTTGCTCTAGCTGTGATGTGTGTCATGAATAAACCCACTGTACAAGATTCCTTGTCAACTCCCAAGACATGCAGTTTATCTCTCTGCTTGCTGACTGTGTTTGGTTTGTATCCTTTAATTCCCTGTAATAAATCCTTGTGGATATTTTTGTGCATTTTAAGGTGATCTTTATAGAGACTAAAGTGTCCTCTCCCAAATGGGTGACAATGTTATCAAGTTTGCATAAAATATATATGTAAAATATGACAGTTACTGGATCATTTGTTTGTTGACATTTATCATGGATTATTTTGGTAGTTCCAAGAGCTTCATTTGTAGGATCCCACTGTGACAAGTCTGGTAAAGACAAAGAGGAAGGATGCTGTATAGAAAAGATATCTTAACAAGGCCACAGCACAAATCACAGTACCTTTAAATCCTGAATATATGGAGCGATACTGGCTTGCCTTCCCTAATACCTGCAAGAGTCTTTTCATCCTGTTGGCCATGACACTGACTGGCATGATCTCTACCGTTCCTGTGACAGTGAGCAGAGATACAATAGGAAAGATCAGCAGCTATCAATGTATAAAAGAGGGAATGACAGAGGACCCAATGATAAAGACGTTTTATGTTACAGTTCCAACTCTTGTGATGGTAAGTTATAATCAGAAAATTAAAAAAAATATACTATTTGCCATGGGATATTAAATATTAATTACCAATCTCACCCCTTGGCTCACTGCAAGCGCTATTACGGAGTGGCGAAGTGGGGAGGAGAAAAATAAGAGGCCATGAAAGTGTCAGAGAAGTCATTCTCTGTGGCCTCATCTCACTTGACAGAAATGTGTACTGTAATCTGTCAACCAGCCAGTGCCCATGTTTTAAAAAATACTCTCCCAGGCTGCATGCATCTGCAATCTGTGTGCACAGAATTGCTAGTCATGCTGAGCTGGAAGCGATGTGTTCAGTGGACAGAATCATGCTACCCTTGTTAGGACATCTTGAGATTTCACAATTCATCTTCTCATTTTAGTTTGCATTTTAACACCAATCTTTGAAAAGTAGTCTGTCCTTGGATTTTGTATTATTCTGTTTCAGTTCAGACTAGAATGAAGAATTCAAAATATTTAAAATGAGGGCAAATTTTTGTCTGGCAGCTGAACCACAAAATAAGCAAAATAAATACAGCTCAAAGTTGGTTCAAATCAGAAAATTATTTTATTTTTCAGTGATTAAAACAATTAATGGCTATAAAAAAAGTTTAATGCTACCCAAAGTTTGTTCTTTTCCTTTTTTGAATTACTCAGACTTCATGGAGTGATATTTGTAAAGTTGAAGGTCACCTTGAACAGAAAATATTGTTTTGAAACAGAAAGCTGAAGCTTGAAAATATCAAAACAAAGCGTTCTGGCTTTTCCAGATTCCTCTCTTCCCTTTTCTATCCCTTGTTATTTGCTAAATTTAAGAAGTTGCTTTGATTCTTGATAAACAAGATTGTAAGTGCAGATTTAATATTTGCATTTTTAATTTAATTGCTGTTATCTGTTTGGGATGGGTCTCTTAACAGTTCAGTTGAAATACATTCATTCATGCGTTCTGTCTCCTTCCTTCTCATGGATTCCTTGCTCTTTTTTTGAAGCTGATTAGACTGAAATCTTATCCACAAGAACCCTTAAACTTTGGGGAACCTTGAAGTCTGGCATCCCTCTCCTCATCTGGCTGACATCTTAATCCAAGATCTGAGAAGACTCAGCCTTATGGAAGGTTGCAGTGCAAACTTCAAACTTTACAGCTTGATGTCTATTGCGTCTTCATCCTCTGAGTTTAATTAGAATTTGTTTTGTTTCAAATACATGCACTCTACATTAGATTCTTACAAGTACAGCTTACATTTACTTGATTGCTTTCCCTCCTGCCTAAAACCTGCCTTTTTTCTTCCAAGATTAATTCCTTACTTTGCTATGTTTTGCTATAGAAATATGCACTGCATTGTAAGTTTGATGTCATTAATAACCTTTAAGACTGACCCATATTTAATGTCAATGTTAAACTGATACAGAAATGTCAGAAACAGACACAGTATTAAATTTTTTTTCTCTTTTTCTGGCTAACCTTGCCACCAAAGCTCGAGTAAGATTTTTACTTTATCAAATCAGGGGGTTTCCTATAAGAAGAGACTGGCACAGAGTGGGAAGAGGGAGAAGAAAAGGGGTTATTCAGTGTGTAAGAGGCCTCTTGTATCCTTCTCGCATTATTATTAACAAAATCTTCAGTGTCTGCAAGTGCATCTGTTTGCACATGAAAAAAACACCACATGCACTAGTTCTATATTGCTTTTGCTAATTAATGTGAACACTTACACATGCAAATCACATTAACTATCAGTTTGTGCATGCAACTATTTGATTTATGCATGCAAATGTCCATCTGAGGCCAGAACTTAACCTATAGTAAACTGGTACATCTCCACCGACTTCAGTCAAACTATGCTGATTTATATTTGCTACAAAATTATTCCGTGGTATTTTTGCAGCCAATTTTATTTTTTTGGTAGTATTATACTGGCAGTTGCAGACTTCCTTTAAAAAATTGACCCTTGTATTCTCAGTTAAGGTGATACTGAGGAGAGTACCACTCTATTGATGGTCTGGATTTTGCATTTGCTTCAAGTTCTACAAGCTGAACCTCCTCTTTCTCCCTGTGAGCTCTGCCCCCTCTATGAATCTTATTATGCCCCACAACCTACGGTGCGAAAGGAAAGTAGGTCAGCAGTTAGCCTTTTCAAAATGATGGCATGTTAGTGTAAGGGCTTTGGATGGTCCTATATATCAGATTGACTTTTAGTTAGTGATGAATTGAAGATCAATTATGGGATACAATGAGAAACTAGATAGCTTGCTGGTCTGTTAGTATGTGAACAAGGCTGGTTTTAAGGCTGGAGTGGAGTAAGGGTAACCACGAAATGAAGATCTGGAAAAAGCTTCATTATTCAAATGTTTCTCCAACTTAAACTTCACTGTAACAATAAGTGGGTTGTTTTGGCGTAGTTGTTGATTCCAACTGAGAGTACTTTCATTGTGTCACTACAATCCATACTACACTTGTTCAGGGAACAATGTGGTTCAAGTTACTTCAATGTGGCTGAAAAAAATGCTTTAGATAAAACTAAAGTAACTTCTAGAGGTTTAAAGAAAGAATTTCAAAATCATCACTAAAAACTTTTCAATGGATGTACTGCAGAGCTCAGGAAGTACAGAACTTCTGTTTTCTTGATGTCAGAGGAGATCCTAAAGACTGCAGAGAAGCTGTATCGCTTCCACTGGGTGGAGGAACAAGCTTTTTAAACAGAAGTTGGTCATAAAGTAACCAGAAGATGGTTTAAGTTCTACTTCCAGACCCAGCCGTAGCAGATAATTTGGTTATGGCAAACACTGCTAAGCAGTAGATACACAGGAATACTTCTCCAACTTCAGCCATTGGTTGTTCTGAGCCTGCAGCATGCGTTGCTGCCCTGGCCGTATTTGTAAGGCCATTCCCACCAGGGAAACGCATGCTGCTGGTGTACCATGAACACCTTGCAAATGCTTTTCATTAAAATGTCCCTGAAATGAACTGCTGAATCTGGCACTGAGAAGGGCCAGAACTGCTATCCCAGAACAACCATGAGTGCTAGGATACAAGATGAGGCGCATATGGGTGATTCTGGAAAAAGAAAAAGATTTCTTTCAGTCGGATTTACTTGATTGGTTTTAGGTGACAGAACTGGCAGAAGTAAGGATATGAGGAACAGCATGAAGAGCAGGCAGTGACAGGATCCTTAGAGAGATGTGGAGGACAAAGGCCAGGACATGGATCCAGTGAGGTGTGAAAACACCTGTTTTCTGAAGCAAGGTCCAGGTTTAAAGAGACTTGTGGCTGTGAATTGGGGAATCCTGAGAAAAAATGGGAATCTGTGCATGTTGCAGTGAGATTTTTCAGGAGCAACATGCAGACAAGGCCTGTGGAATAATCAGCTTGACCTTCTAAAAGCTCTGATGGGGAGGCAATTTTAGCATCCAGAGGTGACTAAATATATCTTCCTGCTTCCTGGCAAATGAAACAGCTATTTTGTCCATGAGATCTGCTTCTTAAAATTGCTACTTGATTTACAGCTGTTAAGACATTTTAAAGACCTGATTAATCATTTGCTCTTGGCAGGCAGAGTTATGACTGCTAAAAATGAGAAACAATGTCCTGTGTCTTAATCAGTGAAATGGGGATGGTGACTAAACAGAAGAGATTCTTGCAAATCTTCTCTGTGCGTATGTGCATGATGTGTGTTGGAGATAAACATACAATTACTTGCCACAAGATGCTTGGTTAGTCAAACCAGTTATTAAAAGTGCACTGAAGTCCATTCCCACTGCATTTTAGTGCCATGATTAGGGAAACTGTGTGAGAAGAGAAAGCTTGGTTGCAAATGTACTTAGCAAAGGTCTCCTCTGAGACTGATAGGTGCACCGAAAGACTGGCAATTAGCAAATGCTTTAAGTAATGATTCTTTTTTCTTTTCTTCTGATAGAAGTTGATATAATAAAATTGAACCAGACAAGAGTAAAATGTGGATCAAGCTATTTCCTATTAATTTTTGTAGCAAAACAGAGAAGTTTTATGCTCATTAGTGTGTCTAACAACAACCTCTATAAGTAAGGCTTTAAATGCTATACACCTGTGCAGTGTTCTTAGAATTTCTCCCACTTTTCTGTTATAAAATCCTTCCAAGAAAATAACTGTGTACATACTATATTTTGCTTTTATGCTTGTAGGCACTCTGCTATTTTTGCACACTGTATATAGATTATTCCTGTAGCTTTAAGAATGAAGTATTACAGGTAAATACTAAAGTAATTGGATCAACAGACAACCACTTTCTCATCTCTCATGCCGTGATCCCTTGGCTATCAACACTAAATTCATCATAGTTTAAAGAAAAATAGCAACATGACTAGAAATTACTTCTTCAACAAGCTATCCTATTAAACCTAAAAATTACCCGCAAGATTTAAATGACTAGCAAAATATGATCAACATAATAGAAAAGATGTTGGATTCATTCTGAATCCCCTAGTTATTATTATTTATTTTAAAAAGAAAGTAAAAAGGAAAAAAAATACTGATTTTGTAACTCACTAAAAAGTGTTGTAGTTGATGAATTTTATACAGTTAGTAGTCACAGTCTTGAAGGTGGAATAGAGAAGGGAAATAAATACTATATGAACAATTATTTCCAAACTGAGAATGAAGACTCGGTTTAAAATTTTCCAAAACAGTTGTGTTGTAAACTCTGTAGAAGTCATTGGATTCAATGTGCAGTTTGAAAGAACACCATCAGGCTGACAATAAGGACTGTGTTAGTTCCAACTGCAACTGTGGAAATAAATTTGAGTTGAAGACACTGTCTAACCTCACTGTAACAAATCACCACTAGGCTAGGATAAATATTTATCACATCAAACTGTTCAATGTAATAGGATTTGGCTGTTTGTTACATTAGAAAAATGGAGAAAATTGCAATTCCAATTAAACATTTATATATAGCACCTTTATGGAAATTGTATCCCACAGATCAATATTTAGATGAGATCTTAAAAATGAAGCACAAATCAAAAGAGAATGGAAGTGAAAAAGAATTTTCCAGACTGTGTACAATACTTACGAGGGAAAATTGCTTAAGTTTGTATTAAATTTAACTTGTTTTTTTCCTAATAGACTGATCAGTATCTTGCTGATAGGAGTAGGTAGGATGTTCTGATGATGTTAGGATATGGATTTTGGAAAGAGTTTATGTTTACACAGAGTATTTACACAGGAAAAAAGGCAATAGAAATAAGAAATTATATGTAGTATTGTTTAAAATACATGGTCATTATAGATTTGCTTATATCTAACAGGAGGATTTCCACTATACAAATCTAAGTGTAACTTGTGCTTATGTACACTGAATACATAAATTTAGACCACACCTACATTTACATACGGGTACATATTTCAGCCATACAGATAAAAACTGTTTATACACATACATTTTTGAAATATGCTTATATGATTTCTTGACTTTGTCTTTAACTGTCCAGTATAAGAGTATCTTACTGACGTTTTTCAAATTCTGACTATTGGTTCATGAGTCTTCCTTATTCTATAAGTGCTATTCTATATGTACCCAAATATCATGATGGACATTATTGTGGGCATGATGAGCATTGTGCCCAAAGAAGGGCAAAAGCACAGGGAGATCTTGGTGAAGGACTGTAGGCAGCAGGTGAAGGAAGTGATTATCCTCCTCTATTCAGAAATAGAGACCATGTCCAGAGGACTGTGTCTAATTCTGGGCTTTGTGCTTCAAAAAAGACAGCAGTCCAGCAGAAAGTGATAAAGATAAAGAGCGCTTTGGAGCACACTGCATATGAGAAGCAACTGAGATACTGAGAGAAACAGGTTTGTTCATTTTGGAGAAAAGAGCTATTACAATTGGTGTTTACAAGTAGGTAATGGGAAGATACAGAGAAGATGGAGCCAGATTCTTCTCAGAGGTGCACAGCAAAAGGATGAGGGCCAAAACACATTACCTACAGAAAGGAAATTCTGACAGAATGTTAGGAGCATTTTCTTCACAAGGGGGTGGTGAAGCACTAGTGCAGTCTGCCCGGAAAGTCTGTGGGTTTGCTGTCCCTGGGTCTATTCAAGACTTACCTGGACAAGACCCTGACCAACCTGCTCTAGCTTCACAGTTAGCCCTGCTTTGAGCAGGGATTGGATCAGAATCACAGAACAGTTTAGGTTGAGGCTATTTCTGTTTAGAAATACTTTGATTTACATACTGGAGTATGGTAGAAAAAGATATAGTTTAGCAATATAAACACAAGAACTGAGAGTCAGAGACCAAAGATTCATCTATAGGAGTAAATAAAATAAGCAGAAGCCTTATAGACTCCAGAGACAGAACAACGTGGTTTGCAAAGTTTTAGGGAACACTATATCATAGAAGAACTATGTCAAGAACACTATTTTGAATAGTAGAACTCAGTCATTCTTTTCCTGAACCAAACACAATCACATTCAAGACTGTTTTAGAAAGGAAAGTCATAATCTTTTAAAAATTAGGGACAAAATATCAGAGAAGTGATTGCAATAATGTTTAATAAAGGATCAGTTCAAGAAACAATTCTAGCTGATGTTTCCCCTTGGTGTGGATAAAAAATGACCAACAAAGGTACCAACCAGGTTACTTCAATGAATTTATTTTTGCAATTAAATTATGGGGGGGAAATATCACTTCATTGCTTATCGTTAGTTTCAGCAAGCATGATGGAAAATAAGGGACCAAGCACTCTTCAAACTATGGCAAGTGCTCACAGCCAAATAAATGACCATTCATGCTTGTTTAATTTCAGTATCTTCAGGCAATAAATTTGGGACAGAGATTCCTATAAAACAGAAATAAAAAATTAAAACAATGAAATAGCGGTTGTTTCCAATTTTTTTTTTAAGGAAAACTCATCCAGATGTTTTCTTTAGCACGTACAGTAAGAATAAAACAGAAGAATTCTGAAATAGCAAAGAACAAGGTGGCTGGTGAGAGTGAGGAAACAGATCTGAACCATTCCATAGTATTTTTCTGGAGCCACAGGCAGCAACCAAAGTCACCTTAACTGTATTGAATCAATGACACTAATTTTATTATAGAAAAAGAAAATTGGTCTCCTAACTGCTACAGAAATAGTCTTTGATGCATTCTTCTGAAGAAGTGGTGTCAGTATGAAAGTGGATGTGCAGGAGCTATCATTAGCATCACAGATTCACAGAAACTCATCAGTTAGAATGGGGTCTCCAGAGGTCATCCAATCCAACCTGTGCTCAGAGCCAGTTGCTTGGGGCTTCTCTGCTTGACTTTTCACTGACCCCAGGGATGGAGATTCTGCAGCTCCACTGTTTCACAAATGTTTATCCTCTTCATGCTAGCTATTCTGAAATTCAGTGAGACTTTTGCACCTACTCAGCCAGTGTAAATCATCGCCTTTTGAAGGGCTGATCCTTCATCTTCTCATTATGGAGCATGATTTCCTATTTGCTGTATTTGGTTTCAAGCTGTTGGTGTTCAATGCATCCTTAGGATCTTCTATGCTTATTATTTCCTCTAGTATCACTTATTCAAACTAATACAAAGAACACAATACAAGAAAAAAATTCAGTCACAAATACATTGTATTGGTCACTGTGACTGTGAAAAGTAGAGAAGTTTCTGTTTGTAGTTTCATGTAGGTACTCTGGTATTTCACCTCAGACTTATTCTTCTGATCAAATTAGGTACATTTCTCAAATCTATTGCTATGTAAGGTTGTAAACATTTCCTTTAGTCATTAGGAAATCTACATACAAGTCTACTATGTGAAAAAAGAGTGAACATATTGTGTTCTGCACAAAGGGTAAACCTGTTGTTTCAAGATCTAGGAAAACTGTACTTGTTTTCTGTCAAAGAGGTTAATTCTGTGCAATTTTGAAAGGTACTTGCAATCATCCATTGTCTATAATGAGAGATGTAATTATTCAGCATCTTTGAAAATGTCAAAGTTTGCAAGCAAACAGTAGATTCCTACATACACTGACAACTTTTAGTTACATTTTTTCTAAATCTTTGGCAAACTCTTGAGGAAATGTGTTTAATGGCCACTGCAGTTTGTGGGTGCTTCTCTCTATGTCTACAGTTCAACAAAGCAACTGTTAAGATCAAGTAGAGCAAGATTTAACACTTAAAATTTTTCAGTCATTTCCTTTGTGTGTCCTTCTAATTCCAGTTATGTCCTCTGCACACAAATATCCAAGTTAACTAACTCTAGATAGTATGCCTGAATGACTGCCTGCCCACAGCACACTGCCAGCCTTGGCAGAACCACGGCTTACATGGCATTCCCAGGTAGGCCCAGATAAGCATATGTTTTAAAGCCATTTCCCAGAGCAGAGCTTTTAATCTGAAGCTTAGTAACCCCTGGAAATCCAGTCCCACTACTTTTACCATCTATTTCAACTTGCTTGTGTCCAGCAGGATTGTCTCAAGTTACACTGCTACAGACAGTGTATGAAATCACAATATACTGGGTTGAGACTTTGTCTCTCCTATTATGCTGCTAGCAGTCTTTTGCTTGTAAGTGCCGGCAATTGCTCAAACCTGGTTAGATGTCATGGTGGAGAATCTGCTCATACCTGGCCTGCCTCTGCTCCTCTGCTCTGCCTTTTCTATGCTTTCATTTGTACTTTTCATTTTGCTGGTGGAGATAGACGATCATGGGAAAAAATGGTCCAAGCTCTGAATATATCTGTACAAAAAATTGTTGGCTGTCAGCACTGGGGGTTATTGTGTTCTCCTATTTCTTTTGTTTCCAGTTTGGCTCCAATAGCAGTGTTAGGGTCCAGAATTGAAGCCTAAGCTACTGCTTTTGTCTTTACAGCCTACTCTGAACTGTGAAAACCTTCACCCACACTCTGTCTGAGAATGCAGGTGCAGTTGCTGCCAGGAGAAGGGTTTCTGCACTGAAGACCATGGTCTGGGTATTAGGTCACTTGGTGCTTCTGCCTCTGTACCTAAGTGTCGCTTTAAAGCATGTGCCAGATTATGCTTAAGTCATGAGCTAAACTGTCTTTGAAAGATCATCTGAGACAGTCACAAATAAACAGACTTACTATGCTGCATAACAGAAACTCATCGTAAAATTGTTGAGTAACAAATACATCTATGCATGGTCACATTTCCAGCTTTCACATCTAAAACTATGCTCAGTGGGGATATGATCCATGATATATCATCCTGCATACTATGATTATACAAATAATAACAGTAATAATAATAAACACCTGTGAGGTTGCAAGTGAATAATACGGCTCCTTTTTCTCCATCAACTCTGTGTGTGTTCCCATTTCAACCACTGCGCCATCCACAATGCCCACTATTACATCTGCAGTCTGAGCGGTGGAAAGCCGATGAGCAACAATAGGAGTAGTTTGATCTCTCCTGGCCTGTAAACAAAATACCAAACTGTAATTCATGTTCCCTGTTGCTTGGTGGTTTAAAGTAATTCCTCTAATTTGTCATATTGATGCTGCTGTTACAGTGCATTGATCTAATTTGCTGAAGATTCGTATACTCCGTGATTCTCTTATGGCTGACTTAAACTACAAACCATTCCTTTCCATAGCAGGCTGGAGTTGTAAGCTTCTTTCTCATTTGTCTAGTTTTGTCGCTCCTTCTTTTCTTGGAGTATCTCTTTTTTAAAAATATATTATTGAAAAGCCCAGTCAAAGATGGGAGTATTTCCGTAGAGACCAGCTCATTGGCAGAGGACACGTGTCTCCGTTTTGCTCCCTGAGTCCCACCGATTCTAACAGCATGACACTGGTTATTTGCCACTGATAAACATTGCGTTGTATTATCTGGCTGAAGGCAATCTTTTTGCCTTAAAGAGGTAGCTTTGGGCCTCCATTACCACACAAAAACATAGGGTTTATCATTTGGACTTACTGAAAAATGTTATTCATATCACTTAAGTGCAGATGCCAAATTTCTAGGAATATACAAACATACAGTTTATTACTTGCAGCCTGTCTATAATAAAAGAAGAGAGACAGAGACATCTTCCCCAAAACCTCTGAGTCAGCTTCCTTCTGAGTTAATTGTTGCTAGTTACACCTCCAGGACTGTTAAGCTCTTGTGAGTGTTACAGTGAGGGTTCATCTGCTTGGGTGGTTATTGCATGGTGCCACCCCCTAGCTAGATGAACCAAGTGGAAATCATTATTTCAGTTGTAGTGATGTGGAAGGTACGAAAATATTGCCACAGAAAAACAGTAGGCAGCTTTTGGCCATAATGGGGAAATAATTTTTCTCTTTGTTACAAATATTTTGTGGAATATGATGACTGTCGCTTGTGTATTCTCACTGAATTGAAATTAAATTCATGATTCAAGAAAAGAGAAAGGGTTATATCAATGACAAAGCACTTACTTTTCCTAATCCAATGTGAGCTAGCATCTTCCTTTCACCTAATAAGGGCATTTCAGGACTGCACTCTGAAGATCAGCCAGCAGCTGTTTCTGGTTTCTGACTCCTGATTTCTGCAGATTTCCCCTTTCAACCACAATCATAACACTTTTCTAAAAGAAAATGATAAGATATGTGATTTTTGCACTTTGAACGAATAATTTTTAATAGTACCTGACTGAGAACAGAGATAAATGGAAGGATCTCCTCAGCCTCCTTGATTTCTGTAGAGTTCAGACTGCAAAGAAATGGGATCTAGAAATAATTTTTTCTTGCTATGTGACATTTCCTCCTGTGCTTGCTCACTCATATAAGTCAGCATACCTGAACAGGACCCCGGCAACAGCAGCAACATTTATGAGCCTGAAGTTACTCGTGTCAAGCGTCTTGCTGATGCAAGGTGCTGTGCTTAGAACAACGCTGCTTTTGAAAGCTGCAATTGCCATTTTAGACACAAGGTGGCTGCAGAAAATCAGAGTTTGGTTTATGTTGAGCCCATTCCATCCCTGTGTTTTAGTGGTTTTGCAGAGGGGCAAATGTAATCCACTTGGGACTGGCATATAAAAGCCCCCTCCCTCAATGCCAGTCTAACTTTTCAACTGTGTTCACTCAACTGTCTTGTAGCTTTGGAACATGCTCTTTGTACTAATTACTCTTTCAATCTCTATTTGTCTACTCTCTTACTTTTCATTTCATTGAGTTTGGAGTTAGATTTTAGAGATAAACTGTTTTAAAGATAAGCACACAAAACTCCACCACATATATGCAAAAAAGCAGCTTCTATTCAATACTAAACTTTGTGTCAGTTCTTTTCTAAGGAAGAAAGATATTGGAATATCGTAACAGGAAATCCACTAGGTTAACATAAATTTTTACTTCCTTTGTTGTGGTTACAACTTCTTAATCAGTTACATTTTCTCTGCTGTGTCTTAAGAACATTCTAATTGTCATCCTAAAAAGGTGGCTGCCTGTCTGACTGCGCCCATGAATTCTCAAAACTCTTTTAAGTTAAACAATTTTTAAGTCACATTCCTTCACAGTGATCTACACAAAACAACACATCCTCTATCAGAATGCAAGATTGCATTTCACAGCCTTTCATCTCTGAATCAGACTGACATATAGGCCAATCTGATTTAGTGAGTCGTTTGTCTCCTTCAGGTGGATGTGCAAATGTATGTGCAAGTTCTTTGGGTAACTAGAAAGTGATTATATGCATACATATATGCATATGTCAAGTGGTCACAGAGCTGAACAACTGCCCTGTGCATTTTCATAGAAGAGTACCTGGTGCTGGGGTTCAGGCTTGAGTGTATTTTGCCATGCTACAGATTCATCTGGACAGAATATGCATGACTTAATGGCTTCAACTCTATTAACTCTATTTCTTATACTTTATCCCACCTTTATAAGCATTATCCAGAATGACAGCATTTTCTATTCTTTCACTTAGCCTTTCTGCAGGCATGTTTATCTTTCCTCCATTGATTACAAAGGGAGTCTAGATGATTAGCTTAGGCTAGACATCAAACTTCTAGATCCTTAAAATCAGGTAAGATAATGACTCTAAAGATGATTAAATTTAAACACAGAATGCTTTAGAGGCTGAAATGTTAGAAACCAATGAATATGTTGCTTTCAATGTTATGCATCTCTTATGGAGAAGCAATGACTATCATATGAAAGACAACAACAAGGTATTTCTCAAATATTCATTGGTTTAACATATGTAATTATTATTATATCAATCTTTACTGAAAACTTGCAGCCTCCTATAGTCTACACTGAGAGAATTTTTTAGCTGGCCACATTGTAAACACCACTGTTTCATCTATAATCTCGTGGCAAGCAGCAAATCAAGCTTCACCTATCTCTGTGTGTTCAAAATGCTCAGCTCTACCCAGCAGAATGCTTTTTGGAGGAAAGGTAACCTGAGATTTGGTTAGGCTTTAGTAATGATATGATGTATAGATGAGTCAGTATTTTGTGATGAATACTTTAAGAATACTCTCCTGTTATTGCGATGTACCTATATAGCATATGATATTCTCTGCTTAGGTATTTGAAACTAGATGTTAAATTTTCCATGATGTCACATAATGTTGCCTATATTCCCCGGTTAAATAAGTATCTCTGAAGTTATATTTTCAGCTTTGATTTGTTCAGAAATTGAATTTTACTGTCGCCTTTCACACACATTTCAAGCCATTTAAATTCTACTGTACCATATTACACCATGTTTTGATATGCCTAAGATTGTTTGTTTTCCTGTCATAGTTCAGCTCTGTGGTGTATCTGACTGAGGTAAGAACAGTTAAAGTTGGAGTGCCAGCGATGCCTGCAGGCTCTTCCCTGACTTCATTGAAGTGAGTAATTTGAGTGCAATAAATCTGGCTACAGTAGCAGCAAAGAGAACATTTATTAGTTCCATTAGCTGGTCTCAGTATCAGCTCTGAAAGTTTACACCAAAAAAGTTAGGGAGTACTTCACACAGCTGAGCTACTGAAGAAAAAATTTCAGTCAGATCAAGATAGTAATAAACCTGCTTACCACAGGCATCCATATGATCCTTGACTGCTTGTATGTGTTAGGGTTTTTTTCCCCATCATCATATCTATAGACTATTTAACCTGCAAAAATATAATAATGTTTGGAGCATTATTTACTGAAAAATCTTATAATTGGTAAAGAACGTGTTTTCTGTTGGTGTGGCAGCTATAAGAAATCATTAAAAAATACAGCTGTATATGTATAGCCTATGAGTTCTTGTATTGCACCAGTTCTGACATTCCCATTGCCTGTAGTTTCCCTACTCCCAGCTGCACTTGGAATGAAAGGAACAATTGTTGAAAACCAAGGGAGGGGGAATTCCTTTCTTCACCTGGAAGAAACCGGAAAGGGTATGATTAGTATACAGAGTACACAGAAAGAGATTGGAGATATCTTTGTATCTCCCTGTGCAAGAACAATAGCATAATTTTGATATATAGGAACAGAATAACTGTCCATATAAAACACAAGAAGAACATTATATATATTCCCAAAGATTGTTACAAGCCTTACGTCTATTAAACTATACTGTACAGGACGGTACACGTCCTTTTGTGTGATTTTGCCTCTGTGTATCTATTTAAAACATCCGAGACAGAAGAATTAACAAGCCTGGGTGCAAGTTCCCTGCTTTGGGATGCACTTCCTTTATTCTCTACTCAGAAAGAGGAAATACTATAAATGAGTCATCTGATACAACAT
This sequence comes from Cuculus canorus, assembly GCF_017976375.1. Lineage (NCBI taxonomy): Eukaryota > Metazoa > Chordata > Aves > Cuculiformes > Cuculidae > Cuculus > Cuculus canorus. Next base: position 128,061,913 of record NC_071402.1, read on the forward strand.
ACACTTTCTACAGCGCTCCTATAAAGACAAACATTTCATTTGTACCAAAGAGCGACAAGCATGAGAAATAACAGCACGTCTCCATATACAGGCAGTTCAGCACACAGTTTCAGAGGGTTTTCCAAAGGCGTCTGGATTTGCCTGGGGTTGTGCAGAAGCTGCATAGCAAACAGTGGCAACAGATCATTTCAAGAGAAATATTAGTTCAACTGGAACCAATTTATTGCCCTTTGTCACGGGAGACTATTTTGTATGAGTCTATTTTTAACGTGGGTTATTATTTCTTTACTATGATGTGATAGCTACAGGAATAGTTTTCAGTTTATCAAAGCAAATGCTAACTAAGAAAAAAGGGCTTATTCAGAGAGTATGTAAAGGCAGAAATAATTCTTCTGCCCTGCCTTTTAAAAGAAAAAAATCAAAATATATATTGAAAGCACTAGTGAAAAACATGAAATTAAGGACAAATAAGAATAACATAGAGCAAGACCATCTATCTGTCAGCTTCTGTGAAAGATGTAGCCTGGGGATGTAAGCATTTCAGGATTAAAGTCCTCCAGTCAAGCCACTGACTTCGCGCATAGTAGACAAGGGGGCACTTGCAATGATTGCTCCATTTGCCCTGAGCCTTTGTTACTGACAGTTGTCGAGAGTCCCACAAGCACTGCTGAAGTTGTCCTGTAGCATTGTAAGTTTGGAGGTTGAAGGATCCTCTGAATCCAACCTCTTGAGACCTCTCACATCTTCAGATTTGCAGTTTCTTACCTCTGTGTTTTGCCTCTAGAACGATTTAAAACCACAACACATCTACACAGTGGTTTTAAAGAGTATATTTATCCAAACTGTGCTAAGAGGCCAGCTGACGCACTTGTACGAATGCCAGTAGCAGCCACAGCTTTCACGAAGAGCTTCTCAGAGTGCTGAAAACAGTCAGAGGTATGGGAGAGGGAGCAGGTGACAATATGAAAAAAGAGCAAGCAATATGGAGTAGGAAAAACTGGTACACCTATTTTCTTTCAGTTATAGTGCAGTGAAATGGAAATGGGATGAAATGTCTAAGACAGGAATTGAAAAGGGGTTGAAGATGCTTTTAAGAATGTATGAGCATAACTAACCCATGAATTTCACCGCTTAAGTACTGCAGAACCATAACAACAGAGCAAAGATGTTAATTTTGAAAAACTCCTCTGGACTAATTTTATGATGATTGACAATGCGTGGTTAGCCATAGGTGGGGTAGGATTTTAAAATGGAAGGATAAAACTCTTTACCAGCCATCACAGTCCATTCTTCCGCCAAGTTCATTACTCGTCATGTTAACTGAAAAAAGTTTAGTATGAATTTTATTCAGCTGGATTGAATATCCAGTGAAGTCAGTTGGGCTGTAGAGCTCAAGGACTGAGTATGAAGGAAACCTGAGAAGTTCTTCTATATGGAAGGACTAAAAGCTACCAGGAATTGAACAGCCTTAGGGCAAATACTCAAAAAAGGTATTATGAATGAACAAAGAACCTATGAGAAGGGAAAAATATATTTATCCCCAAAATTAATTGTGTTATAGATGCTAGGCTCATAAGGATGAAGCGAGAATAATCTCAAATCAAGCAGATTTGGATGCTGCAAAAATTGATTAGAATCAGATAGTTGGATAGAAAATCCAACTAAGATATTTCTATCCAATAAGATACTTGGATAGAAAATCAAAGAAGCAGCAAATGCTGTCATGTATAATTGCCTCCACCATGACTGCATAATGCAGGCATGACCTTAACTACTAAGTCAATGCCTTGTCGCAGGTTTCCAGGAAGCTGATGATGTCACATATTTGGGAAAGGCAGAATCATAAAGGGAGAAGGCAGCAAGGAAATAGAAACGATCATCGCTAGGGAGCTTGTGGCCTCAATTTAGATAATCTCAGTTCCTGAAAGGAAATGGCATCTGCAGTTCAGCCTGACAGCAGCAAGACTGAGACATTCTGTCTTCATCAGAGACGTGTTGCATGTTTTACTTGGCAAACAATAGGTATTATAAATACTTTTGTATGTGAAGAAACTGAAATGACTCCTGAATGTTCTATAATTGTGCAAACAGTTCAGGCAATCCAATGTTTATTTTACTGAAATGAGTGTATGTGTAAGAGGAATGAATCAGGGAAAAGCGTAATTTGTATTCAATTTGATAATCAGTAATTTAATTTAATGAACTCTTCCCACATCAGCAAAAATTGAATTTTAAATCACCAGGTCAAATAAAAAGGCCTTTTCAATACATAACTGAGGACTTGTTTAAAGTTTCTGTTGCAAATTTTCCCTGTTGCTCCAGGGATGAATACGATTTGCAAATCCAGAAAAAAAATTAACTGGTGTAATACAAGACAATAAGGTGACCTCCACTAACATTTTGCATTTACAAGACATCTCAGTATAACTCCTTTAATTAAGATAGTGCATATAGCCTATGAAGTTTGTGTTGGTGATTCATACCACTGCTACTGCATATAAATGAAGTGCTCAGATCAGAAAATATTATTTCATTGGTGCCTTTACATGCCAATAGATTAATTCAAGGACTGTTAATTTATAAGTTACGGGTGTATAAATACAGCGTCTTAAATGGCACAACACACAAGGTGCAGACAACACAATCTGATTTGCAAAGATTAAACAATGGTTAGAGTCTTCTGCAAAAACGCTTGTATTTGGCAGATAACTTTCCCTTCACTTTCCTCTGTGCTTACGCTCAACAGGCTTTGTATAATGCACAGATTTTAGAAATACCTCTCTAAGGTTAATACCTGTTGTATTACTTACTTTAGGTTCTTTCGGCTAAGAGGGTTAGTGCCTTCTCTGACTTCAACTAGCAGTGATGTAAGCTGGCTTTATGCAAAATACTGCTTTCTGTATTCACAGAGGAAGGATATAGATGTCCAAACAACAAATAAAATTGGCAATGGCTCTGCATCCTGAGACCTCTGATCCATTCGAAACCTTAAAAGACAAGAGTCATCTGAAGCAAAGAAGTTTCTGATGAATTTCTTTAGCAGCTGAATATTTATCCTCTGAGGGAGAAGCTGACTGTTAAAAAGATAAACAAGAAACTAGAAAAATGATAGGAAAATAAAATCTCCTCTTTTCCCCCAAATATACTAACTATGGTCAACTCAAGACTGATGTCTATCAGTTTTATGGGGATTAATGATACCTTGCACAGACCGAAGTCTGCCAAGGAGGGCAAAATTCTGTAAATTACTTTTTTAAAAAAATATAGTGATGGACCTACTTACACACTGTTATGTATTTCTAATAAAGTAAGTACTACTACATATTTATAATACGTTTATATATTACATGCTGATATCACGTTCAATATATCAAATACATTAAATGTATAATTACATGTGGTATATACTTATGCACTGTGTATGAAGCATAAAACTCATATTTCTTCCTGATGGATATATCTGTGCCTTCCTGCAGAAAGAGTACAGAAATGAATAATTTCCTTTCTCTTAGAATACAGCTTGTTTAAAAAGAAATCTGTGATTAGTTTTTAGTTTTTCCACGTTGTGTAATTTCATGCTTATGGATGTATTTTAAGTTTATTAATATTGTATTTTTCCTCTAAAATACCTGAGAAATATATGTCTTTTTTGAACAGATTCTACCCAGACCTTTCCTTTCCCCAAGATTAATACTCTTGACTCATACAGCATTTGAAAGTTCCGGCAACTCTCCAATCCATATATTGAAAGAGTTTTCTTATTAACATCTGAATTGTGTTTCTTGGTGAGATGTTTTATTCTGAGCATATAATCAATAGTTTGCCAAACATAAGTTCAGGGTTATAGGTTCACTTTTCTGGATTCACACCTCTTTTCTTTCTTTTTCTACGGCTGAATTTACAAGAAAATTCTGATGGAAATAAACATTCCCCTGCTCCTAAAAATGAATATAAAACTTAAAACCACACATCATAAAAATCAGCTTCCTACTTTAACAGAAAGTTTCAGATAATAGGTAAAACGTGTCTGAAGACAGCATGGAGTTTGGAGTAGGAAAATGTTTTTCTTTAACAATACAATACTTTATTATTAAATGACAAGCCTTTTCTCTCCAGAATTAAGAAAGTTGCTGTATTTGGATTTCAGAAAGATACGCTGCATTTTGGAATAGGCTTTTCATTTAGGACGTTTCTTCTGCAGTTTGCTTTGATCTCAGCAAAACACATGGGTGAGTGTTGCTAGAGGGGGGACCTCATGTTTTAGTTTGAGCAAAACTCATTCTTTGCAGAACATATTGGAAATAACTAAGGAAATAAGAAATAGCCAACTGCATGTCTGTCTCTCCTTCCAATAATGTTGTCCATCTTCAAGCCATGAGTGTCCATGCCAGCTCTACAAATTTATCAGAAATGTCGGTATCTGTCAGGACTGTTTTAGGGACAAAACCACAGATAAAGACTTCTTCCCAAGTCCAAGCTCAAACTAGTTTTGATGCTCCACGAAAAGACACCAGCTAAGTTTGGAGGAAAGTAGAAAAGTGGTTGGATTACCCTTTTATTGTGGCTTTTCCCCCTTCTCCACCAATTTGTCTCCGTGTTAATATTACTTCAACAATTATTTCACTGGCTGGTCCTCTTAATCTGCATGCTGGTGCCTGGATACTTTGGTTGGTGGCTCTCCATGCTATGCTGTGCTGGCCAACTCTGTCAAGAAAGGACATCTATGTTAGAAAGAAGCCAGGGAGGAGCCATGTAGTGCTTTTCTGAACCCCAGCAAATGGTCTCTGCAGCCAGACAGTTGCAGAGACTTTATGAAAAACCAAACTTATCTGCAGAACTAATGAAGAAAGTATTGAATTTGACAGACATTTTATACAGAAATTTAGGTAGTATGCAATATACCCTTCTGACTGGCTTCTTCCCTTTGCTTTATGATGGTTGATCAGCTAAGCTGTACATATCATTTTAGGACCTGAAAGAGTGACTAACTTCATAATCATGATTGAGTGCCTCCAGCTTGGAGATATCTTGCAAACCCTCATGGCTGGATTTACAAATAGAAGCAATATGTGACAGTTGTTGAAAACACTCAGATAAAAATGATAAGTTAATCTTAAAAATTAAGAAGACGAAGAAGTGAATGAAGCTTTGTGGAAACATCTGTGTATTCGCTTTCCCTTGTCATCAGCTCTGACTCCAGGAACTCTCTAGTAAGAATGACACTCAGCAGGATGATTGATCACTTAAAAAAAGTGGGACAACTTTGTAACCCTGGAGGCATTTTTATGTACTTCATACATAAAACTTTTCACCTAAAATAGCTCTGATGTCACAGTTTTACTGACCTGACTGCTCACTAGGTATTTTCTTGCATTGCTTTGTAGGAAAGCTATTTCCTTCTTCTAGAGTCAGCATTTGTGTCTGCCTGTGCTCTACTTTCTTAGTCATTAGCAGTGAATGCATCAGCTACCATTTCTCCCTGGGCAACAGAAATGACTGTGACCACAACGGAAATCCACTCTCCTTACAGTCCTTCCCTTTGCTTTTGTTACACAAGATTTCATAATGTCATGACGTTTGATCTTACTCAGCTTATGTTTCTTTACAGATAGCTGATTTAGATGTGAGAAAGTTCAAAACTCATTCATGCAATAAAACTTAACCAGATACCACTTTATTGCAAGAAACAGGTAAAACAGAAATCAAAATCCACTTTAAAATCAGTTTTATAGGATCTATTCTCTTTTCCCCCAGGCTTCTCTGATGAGACAAAGAAAGCAAATTAATGTCTCTTGGTTAAAATACGTCGTCTTTTAAGATTTTCCCTATATCTCTTCAGAGCCACTTTTGGCTAGGGAGATTGCTTGTGACTGAAATAACCAGAAATAGTTTCACTGAAAAAAGGCTTGAAAAGATTAGTAAACCTAACAAAATTGGAGATTAAACTTGACTTAACGATGCTGCTGAAATACTAGAGCACACTATTCCTCAAACTCAGGTTATCCGCTTGCATTGAACTACACAGTTTCAGGTATAATTAAGGAAACAGGCAAAGATCACTGTGAGTTAATAATTGTTTTTGAACCGCATATTCAGCTAGAATCATTATTTTGGCCACACAGTAAGCAGGCAACTTTAGTTAGACCCAAACTTCAAAACCCTTAAGCCATGCCACTCCAGATCAGAAAGTAGGAGTGGGTATTGATGAATAAAAAAGAGAGCAAACCCATATTTTTGTTGTTCATAGCCAGGCAAGAAGAAGGTAATAATGCCCACACATTAACTACTTCCTTGACTGCATCTCACTTACCCTCCTAATGAACAGACTTATTGAAAAATAAATGCAGCAGAGGAACTGATTGCAAAACTCTCTAGAGTTGTCTTCTTCAGGAAAGTTTCTTCAGAAAATTGAGAGAGATGGGTTTGGAGATTCAAGTGATGTAAAACGCTAACCCATGACTTCCAAAACTCATAACTCTGCAATTGCCTCATGGGCTGGAAAATCTGTGGCTTGAAAATTGCTATAGTTCCTTGTGGCTGGACTTACAACACAGCCTCAAGGATTTTACAGCCAAAAAGAAGAAATAGCTTTACTAGCAGCCTTGCTTCTACCTAGTTTTGCCTTGGAGAATAACTGGGTTACCAAGAGAGTAGAAATTCTTGCAGTCAAGTCTCTTTCCTCTCTCCCCTCAAACTAACATGTCACAAGACAATGTCATTGCTATGAATGAAGGTTTACACAAGTGGAAATGTCTTTTTTATTTTTTTTTTTTTAAATAAAAGGAGCCCACTGCTACTGAGGTTTGCCGAAGCATGGACTATCTGCAGTTTTTACTGTGCAAAAAGACTGTTCATAGCTGAAATTAAATTTATTTGCATCTTAAGGGCAAATTACTAAAGAAGTTCTCTACGTAGCAGCAGTGCCTGCAGAGGCTGTGCCTGAGAGTGGCAGTGTGCTATTGCAGCAGCATGTGGTGCACACTTACGGCATTGCTAATGCAGCTAAAAATACGGTGAGTAAACAAGCAGGGATCTGTACAAAGTTTGTTTGCCAATAGATGTCACTGTAACATACCTTATGTAGTTTTATAGTTCTGGCAAATGCTATTCCACTTAGCTGTGCTGGGAAAGGACTTTGTATGTGTCCTGTTTTGTTTCATAGACTCTTGTCTATGCTTTTTTTACATATAAGCCTGTCCATATAATGAAGAGCAAGTAAACTGGGTCATCTACTGTCTATTGCCTCATCCGTTAGAAGGTTAAAAATTTTTATCTGTTACATAATGATAAAAGCAGACCTTTACCATTGATCTGTTTGAATTTGCAGGCCTGACAATTAGCAATACCATCTGCAATAGAGATTATAATCAGACTTCACCGAGATAACAGAGGAGAGATCGAGGAGCTGCAGAGGTTCAGATAGCAGCCCACAGCTGCTCCAGCGTCTCAGTTGGTGCTGAGAGAATATCTGTTCACATGCCACGTTGTTGTGGGCACATGTAACTGAGAGCACGACTTGGCACAGCTCTTTGGCAGCTCTTGCATCTGACTCATGCTCAGAGAAATATCAGAACAGTCCTCTGCTAAAGCACTGGGAAAAGGCACCTCTTCTGTGCTGGACACATTAGCCAAAGACTCTGCTCTGTGGGGAGGAGGATTTTTTAGGAGGGTTTATTCTCTCACCAGGGGTTTGATTTCCCTTGCCAGATCGTTCATCCCGGCCATCTCCGTCCACGTTGTATCCCCCTCTCGTGCTCCCACATCTCTGGCTACTTAGCAGTGGCATTACAGAAAATGTTACTATAATTAATGTGCTACTGCAGGATCCTGTCCTGCCTGTGCTTTCATTCTTGGCAAATGACTCAACCCTTCTTTTATTCCCCCTTATGGCAATCAATGTGCATCAGTGCCTTTTCCCCAAATGGTAATGTTTTTATTTAAGGACATCAAACATATTCCTTGCTTGGTGATGCCAAGTAGAACACAAGTGGTTTTGACCCTACCAGCGTAACCAGAAAATCCAAAGAGGTTTTTTTGCCTTTTGAACTTCCTGCATCTTTTTAGACTGTCCAGCACACATCTGTAACAGCTCACAACCAGGCCTGTTAGCACATGGCTCGTTAAAAAGCCATGGCTGCCAGCTTCTTTTGGCCTAAAACCTTCCCTTCACGGCACAAAACAAACACCAGCCTGTGCACTGAGTACCTTCAGGGAATTTGAAAGGAATAAAAGTGATGTCTTATCAGAGAGTTCGGTTCTCTGTGGGTGTCATTGTGTGCTGATGTGTCATAGCCTCTGCGCTCCTCAAAAGTGGGGAAGTGGAAAACCCCCATGGATGAGACTCTGACCTGAGGAATTTGCCTTGTAAATTACACAGAAATGTCCAGCTGGTGAGAAGGTTTTGTTTTGTCCTCGTGAATTTTTTTTCGTTTAAATTTTTTTTTTAATTTCCTCTCCTCCTGCAACCATTTCATATCATACCATATGCAAGGTATATAATTAAAAAAAGGTGTGTGTGTGGAATATTAGTGAATTTCAGTCAGGGCTATTATTTCCAATTCCCCTTTGTTGTGGCCTAATCAAAAACTTTTTCTGGTAAATTATTAGGATTTAATTCTTGGAGCATATGAACTACTAAACATATGTCAAAAGCCAGAATACCTCAGACTTAAGCTGCCTTGAAAACTTTGTCATCCCAGTAACAAAAGCTGGAGGTACAGATGGAGTATCACCACCTTGCCCTGCTAATACTGCTCTTTCTCGGCAATCTGAAATATTTCCTGTATTGGGGATACAGAGAATTTCTCATGAAAATATTGCTCAGGTCCTATTTAGGCTAAAACCGTCTTGATTTATGGCAACTTAAAAATATTTGGCTGCCTGTTGAAGTAATAAAAAGCACTGAGAGTTTTGTGGGTATGTATTAAGGAAGAAGGAAGAGTAGCTTTTTATTGAACACTAGCAAGATGGGTGTTGGTTTTTTTTAAAAGTGAAAATATTAAAATCAGTTAATCAAACCAAATATGGATGAAAACATAGGTATCACCTCTCCTTTTTAGTCCAGAACCCATTTGTCCTATGAGTGAGGACATCAGAGGGGCAAGTCTTGCTCAAAATGCCCATAGAGGGCACTACAAGCAGCCCTGGAGCCCAATTGTCTCACATGGGAGAACAGGGGGTAGAAGGAGTGTCCCACCTGGAATATCTGCAGCAGTGTGTCAGGGAGTCTGCTGGGGCAGAGCAGGTGGTGGCTTTGCTTGGCAGGTGCAGAGCGGAATGGCCATCCTTGTTACGCAGAAATAAGTGTGTGGCAAGCGCTGGCAGAGGCACAGCAAGGACAGGCAGCACTGTCACCACCACAGCCGGAGGTTGGGGTGGCACTCCCTAGAGCAAACACGTTCCTTACTGGCCCAGGTTGTTAAGCCTTTTGCCTGAATAAGGCAGGCACAGGTAGGGATAGAGCAGTCTTACTCAGGCTATGAGATGACAGTGTGGAATGCATTACAGAGCATAACCAGAATGTGAACAACTTTTGGTTTTTTAGATTAGTTTGGTTTCCCACTCCTCAGCTTCTCTTCCACAACGGGTTCCTCTTGTCACAGGAGTCACCTGTGAGAGTTGTATCTCCAACCTGTTAGAAACAGGACTGTATGATCAGCTTTGGCTGTATAGTTTATCTGGTAAAAAGCATAGCAGAAATTAGATAAAACTACTCACAGTTAAACATGGACATTGGTTTTAGGCATGAAAAATTACTGAGAGGGTAAAGGTCTTAATCTCAACATTATAGAATGAAATAATTTTTTTTACCTGAAGAAGTTTTTTTCTGAAGAAGGTATTTTAAAAGCAGAAACAATACTTTCCGTTTCTTCAACAAATATTCAAACCAGTGGATTTAGCTGAAATAATTGTTTAGTGAATGCGTTTGCATTCTACCTTCCCCCAAAACAATTTGGGGATGACACCTTCACAATCATTTTGCAATTGCCATTTATTAACGAGGAACTTGCTATGTTAATAGTGTCAGGTAAGACTCTGAGCTGATTTTGGAAACCATCTAATACACATCCTGGCACTAATCCTGGTATATCTAACAAAGTAATTGGTTCTGCAGACATAGATTGCCTTCCTGTTGTCTCCTCAAGGCTCTCTTGGTGCAGTCTTAGGTGGCTGTGACAGACCCTAATGCTTCGAAACCTGGGAGTGGCTGGACAGATGGCTCATCTCAGCTGTCGCTGGATGTAGAAAATTCCCTGTCTTGTGATCTGAGCATAATGAGGCTTCTTAGAAAAATATGACCTTTTGAAATCTCTACTACTAATCATCCACAGAGCAATCATTCCTGACAGAAATTCTCTGTATTTCGCTTGTTTCCCGTAGCATCATTACTCACCACGTTTGGAGTTTGCTTACCCTTTCCATGTGTAGGACTTCTTTGTTTGAGACACTCTATTATTGTTTCATGTGCTTGAAATATTCAGGCAGGACTAAAGTTGAACAGTGCTAGTCATTTCATAAACAACTCAGGGAAATACCTCCCCCTTACATGACAGGTTTGCCATTTATTCTGAAGCAAGTTAGGACAAGTGAATGTGATGAGCTGAAAGAGGGAAGGCCACATGAAAGACGTATGGCTAATGTCCTTGTAAAACAACATCTACCCCTCAAGCCCCATGAAATATTCCCAGAAAACATACACACCTGAGTATCATTCGATTCAATCTTTAATGGCTGCCAAGTTTTTTTGAACGTTAAAGTAGTGCAGAGTCCCGAGGAAAGATTTGGAGATGTTTCTACTTGTGTGTGTTCACCTAACCTACATACACCTCAAGTATTTAAGGTTTGGGAGGGGTTTCCTGTTTCATTTTTTTTTTTCCTAGACTGATCTCATGTGGGGAAAGGATTCTCCTTGTCTCATTAGAAAGAAGCTGGCACATTTTAGAGGTGATTGTCTAAATAATAAATATGATAACGATTCTAAGAAAGCCCCTTCTGACTTTGGCCTGTCATCAAATTGGTGTTACATGCAGTAACTGCAACTCAGTACTTAAAGTTCCTAGATATTTCCAGTTCTAATAATTGATTTGGCCATCATTATCTATGTATCACCCCACCCCCCAATGAAACACAGCAAAACACTGTTTGTATAGCTTTGTTTCCAAGGAAACATTATCACAAGTGATAAAGTTTCACCAAGTGGACCCTTGCTAGTCCCAGTGAAGGATGGAGCTGCCCGGGTGGCTTAGTTTCTCTCTCTGTGGCAGTGATTGAAGCTGAGACACTGACTAATATCTGGGGCAACCTAAGAAGAAGTGACGGGGGTGGTGGTGGTGAAGGAAATTCCATCCAGTTTTGGTGAAAACAAACAGAACTACTAATGTTAGAAAGAGCATATATTATGCAATAGGTAGTTTTAAGCAATATTCTGTTATTCACAAATGACACATTTTCAATTGATACAACCCGTTACATGCAACATTAAAAAACATTATGCCTGGTTTCTTTTGCTTTTGTGTTTTTTTTTTTTTTATTATTAAACTACCAGACACTCAGCTTAAATATGACTTGTCTTAGCATAAGTTTATTATAAACACATGTGAAGGTTTATGCGAATCTGTCAGGCATGGTAGCATTATGATTGAGTGCACTTAAGAGGAAAGAGGATAAAATACATTTTTAAATGTATTATATTCCCCATAAAGATGAACAGAAGCTCGAGAAGTCATGGCACACGTTGAATTTTAATGAAATGTGTTTTAAACATCACCCATGTAATACAGTTCTTTATTGACACACACTTGGCAGAAACTACGTAATCAAGACTAGGGTGGTATAAACTGTGCTCATGCTGGCTTGACGTAATTTCTAAGGACACTCAATGCCAGATGTTGGCCCATAGCGGGTGGCATTTCTGGGCTCTTTCTGTGCTAAGCATTTTCTCAGCACTGACTGATGTTCAGGGCAGCAGTGGGGCACTGCTGCCCCTGTGTTTCTATGAGAACAACGCACGACTGTAGGATGGCTGGGGGGAGAAGGAAAATGGGAAGCCGCCACAGGAAAGAGATATTTTTGGAAGAAAGTAAGCCTCTGGCAAAGCAGTAAGACAAGGAGAGGTTTAATTTTGCTGCAAGAAGTGTTTTCAGAGAAGATGGTTTGGGTTGTGCAGGTTTTCATAATACCATCTCTCATGGAAGCCAGGAGGCAGCTTCTGGAGTCTGGACAGGTCTGCTGCTGCTTTCATAGCGTGAGCTGTCTGGGCTTTTCAAGTGCAAAGAGTTTAATTGCTTTCCCAGGAGGTATGGCTGAAAGGCCTAGACATAAAAGCTAACAAAGGTTTATATACTGAAAAATAGAATAAATATGCATGAGTAACTAACATCACGTGGACAAGTGCAGTATGTGAGTCAAGAGCGATGGCTTAAGTATCTGACCAAGCTGAAAAGAGAAATTGCATCATCAAAGCTTGATGACTGTCAGAAGCAAAAGCTACTTTTAACTCTGCAAGATTGAACTAAAATGCTGAAAGCCAAAGGAATTTTCCCGTGATTCATTTGAATTTTTGCTTGGATTCTTTCCAAACTTCTCACCATGAAGCAACCTCTAATATATTTAAATATATACAAATGTATATTTTAAAAATATAAAACTACACATCCATTTAAGTATACTCATACGTATTGTGAAGTGTATGCTTTCCTCTCTTCCATAAATGGGGCAAATTACACCTTTCCTCTCAGAAGAAACACATCCATAACTCTATTTATGAAAAACAATTAAGAAGAGATAGATGTAAAGATTATTTAATGGTGATATATGCAGACATACTTATAAGAATCAATATACATTACCACACTGTGCAACTAAACATATAGGTATAAAATAATTATAGCAAGGTACTAAGTTATACAAAAGAAAAAAAAAAGAAAACATTTAAACATAACACTGGTATAGTCCCAAAAATATTGGCATAAATTCATGGAAAAAGTTGCTCCAGCTCTCAAATTATGCGTAAAATAAGAAATTGAAGAAAATAGTCACGCGATTCTTTATTTGGAATTTTACTTATTCAAACTAAAACAGCATTACTGAATACTAAAATGTAAATCACGTTACACATCTCTTAACATTGCTATAATATCATAAAAATGGCCCATTAAAATTTCATTTTCATATTAAGTGTTGCTGACATACACTTCATTTACAGTAAATAAAACACATGTACTGGGTTTATAACCAAGACCTCTAGTGCTGTATAAAGTGATAGTTGTTTGGTTGAGTTTCCTCTGAGGCAACACACACTACATTGCCAGGTGTATGTTCATATGAATAGCAGATGTCAAAATGGGAACTCCACATACCATATTTTGAGTGGTTTCATAAAAAACAGGCAGTGTATGGGATTGTCAGAGACATCATTTATTCTGATCCCTGAAAATGTTAAGTCCTTCTTTAAAATTCCCTCATGCTATCCAGGAGGTGAAAAAAATCCATATTCTGCTAATTCACTCAATATTATAAGCCATTTTGGATGCAATTTCTTTTCCATCTTACACATTCAGGATAAATAATACCTGTTTCCTGAATGTTTGTCCTTCGCTTCAACCTTCTTGCACTACTAATATCCAGATGAAGAAACTTCATCATCCTGTGCTGTAGAGACCTTTCCTCTTCCTCAAAGTACTCCCCAGCGCCTTTCTGGTCAGGACCTCCAAATATTATTTGCAGGGCTGATAATCTAAGCTAGCAATCACTTTAACAATTACGAAACATTCAGGGTGACACTTCCTTCAGCTAACATAAACGTATAATCTGAACAAAACCTGAGACTCCCTATTTAGATTTAGGGTGAGAAATAGGTACTTCCCCGGTGTAGTTCACCGTGTATTCAGACAGATGTTTGGAAGCAGATGAATCATATCCTAGCGTGTGTTAAAGGTAATTTGACTGTTTCAGCCCTAAATGTCTGCAACTGAGTGGTAAGTGTCCCATGGAAGCGCCTGTTTCCCCCTTGTTTCCCTCTTAGTACGATGTCGTGTTCATTCTCTGGGAATGCTCTCTGTGGTGGATCAAATACTGAGGATATCCTTTTGCAACCTTAGGTGAACTTGAACAATTATTTCCACAAAATAGCCATATGCAGGTTGTTCTTTCAAATCTCAAGGACTTAATTGCAATGTGGTTTTGTTTTGGACAACACTGAAGAAGGTAGCAGTCACAGAGAGTGTTTGTAATGATTAGAAAGAAATGAGGTTGTTACTCCTATGGCAACAGCAGAGCAAGGAAATATATAATGGTCAATTCAAACAAGTCCACAAAATCTATTTTTGAGCTAACAACATAACATATATTTCTGTGAAAGTAGTCAGTAAAATAATGATTGGCATTTTCAGGAGAATTACAGGAAGGCTTAGAGAGTTTGCTTTGGAGCATGTGATATTGATGTCATTAGACAGGCTGGGGATAACTTGAGCGGATGTGTGAGCTTCCCTAAGGGAACAGCAAATTATTATTTCCAGATGGAAAGACGTGTTTCAGAAAATAGTTTCTAGGCATAACTGCTGATGAGCCAGATAGGCAATAAATGCTGAAATGAGATGATGACTGCAAGGGTCTCAGGTAGATAAGAGCTGCTTGCAGTCTAGATGACATAGCACAGCACAGAGGCACTTGGAAGCAATGCAGTGCAGAAGATTCACTTACCAAGAGTTATGACCAATCTTCTGCTGAAAATTTTGTTAATTTTAGCAAGTAATCCTTTTGCATCACTATTGCTTTTGGCACTTCCTCTCTCATCTCTGTCTGAACTTTCACATTGGATTCCGTAGTGCAACATTTGCGGTGTGTGCTAGGGAAGGTGCTTGAGGAGGAAAAGCAGCCCAGGGAACTGATAAAACAGTCATGGAGAACTATAACCCTGGGAAATGTCAGGATGATAATCTGTGGTAAGGCATAGGGCAGCTGGAGGGTGATAGAGAACACCAAGGCAAATTATTTCCTCTAACTTCTCATGGAAAACCATCAGTTCTTTACAAGTTCCTAGGGATCAGGACTTAACAAAATAAGCTCCTGAAGTGTACTTTACAAAAGAAACTACATATATGGTGTTTGTGGACTTGCCCAGCTGCTTCTTTTCCTGCCTGTGTTGAAGATCTTAGAAACACCTTAATGTCTTGGACATTAAAAGAAGACTTATTTTACTGAACTCGGATTTGTCCTATATGCAGCAGCACGGATACATGGAACGAGGTCAAGTAATGTACTGACTTTAACCTGCTGTTTTGACCAGTTTATGTACAGTTTGGATAAAAATATAGTGATTGCCAAGCCACACTTTGCCAGTGTAATCCAAATACATTTGCAAACAGAAGAGCTTGGAAATATCTTGGAAAAGCTGTCACTTTATTTCCTTCTTCAGCAAGACTCTACCATGGCTCCAAATAAACTCTATGAACTCTTCTGCTGTTGGTGGTTTCTCCTTAGAAAAAATGAGTTCCTTGCCTACAGTGCCTGTGGTAGCAGGCAGTGGGTGAGCCCTAATGGAGGCAGAGCTGGAGCAGTTCCGCAACAAAATGTTTGTTCATGGAAAGGGAGGCACAAACCTCATGCAGAGAAGATATTTAACCCTTGAAATCCAAACTCTACCAGCACTAGGTGATCAGCTGTCCTGCTGATACCTATATGGTAGGATCTAGCAGATCGAGATCTGGATTTTTTTTTACCAGTGTTACAAGCTCAGCTATTTTCAGAGCAGCCAAAGTCCAGGAGAGCAGCTTCACTTAAAACCCTCCAGCAGTGGCAGGGGAGCAAACCTTAACTATCCCGCACAGTTTCTCAACATTTCTCTTACTAATTAGGTGAAATCACAGACCATTAACATTTAAATAGGCCTGCTCCCAAGTGTGACAGGAATTTTCCTAAAGCTCAGTATGTCAAGAACCCTGCGAGCTCTCCATCAGCCAGACACATTCCCACTTGCAAACACATAAGTGAAAAGCCAGGGGTACAACGTGGGCTGCCGGTAGTTTGGAAAGGGCAGGCTGGGTATTGCCTGTCACAGATTGTTTAGCAGAATTCTGCAAACTCTCCAAATTTTAATTAAACTCATAAATCTAAGCCAGGTAATACATAAATACATATAAATGTTGACTTAGTCTTACAGCTGACCCTAAGAAAACTCCAATTGTTCTTTTCTCCCCACTTTTCAAAAAAAGGTTCACATCTAAAAGTACAAGAGTTGTAAATTGCAATTTTAATGAAAATTTTCTTTCTTGCCATACAACAAATGTTATTAAGTAACTTCTTTATGAGGATGCATGCTTTACAGGTTTTAGGTGAATACAAATTAAAATTTTATAGGCTGCAGAGGAAAGTAGACAACTGGGAAAAAACATGTAATGGTAAAAAATATATTAATTTACTTTTTTTGCACACAGCATTATTTCTGATTTGCTGATGGGTATTTCAAACTGAAATAGCACATTCAGGAACGGGAAATATCCACACCCACTGGCATAGGTGAATACTCATACAAATAAGAGGACAATTAACTCTTTGAGGCCATGAGAATAATCAGGTCCTGTGCCCTCTAGTTCACACGCTTCTGTCAGCTACTTATCTCATCTCTGGGGCTTCAGTCTGCATTAGTAATTAACATTTTAACTAGACTAATGATTACAAATTTTTAATCAAATTTAACAGCTATGCATGATATGACAATGGAGACAGGTAGTTAAGACACAACAACTTCTTTCTCCAAATTCCCTTATAAATGCCTTCTCTGAAGTCTTTACTATCCTTTTTCGGGGACATGATACCCTAGTAATTCCACAGAAGGCTTAAATCAGTGCTAGCATAAATCAAATGTATGGGTAAAGTTCTTATTGCCTAGTCATGAACAAGGCCTTTGGTGTTCCTCGATAAGCATGGGGTGATGTGTTTCCTTCATCTCTATCCTCATGGCAGTCACCTTAGGGGTGAGGTCCCCAATGACACCAACAGTGACTCATCATATTGTGGACATGTCTGGAGAACACTAGCCCTTGCCTGGGCAGGGATAAGAGAGGTCTTTTAACTCAGGCACCTGGGATAGATGGCAGCACAGGATAGAAAGTGACAGGGCTGAAACACTTCTACTCTTAAGATGCGCACTCTCAGACTTCACGTTTAGGTCAGGGCTAATTCTTTTGACCTCTGTATCAGTCTAGGGTTTGGTGCTGAAAAGGTCTCTGAATTTAGGTCTGTTTTTAATGAGAGACAGCCTGCAAGCTCTATCTAGCTGGGAAGCTCTGAAATAAACCATCGGAGTTTGTTAACATATTAATCTGTATCTCTTGGAGGCAGTGAAGTCATGCAGACTCACTCTGTCTTTCAGAAGGCATGCAGCAAAGTGCTCTTTTGTCATTCTTACAGGTGGCTAGGATTTTGCTCTGTTCCCTTGCTCATCATCTCTTTTGTGTTGAGTAGGACTTGCTTTTATCTGGTGTTTTTCTTAGATCTGCAAATGATCTTTTAAAGAGGGCTGTGATATGAGTGGCTTTTAATATGTTTGTATTGAAACAAATTAAAGTATGTTCACATGTTACATAACATCTCACTCGTGAACGTAAGTAAATCAATGCTATTTACTTCAACTGCGGTTTATTGTTCCCTTTTGTAATGACATGAGAGCAGAGGACATTCTGAGTCACATCTGTTTGGCACTGCTCTTTCCTCACTTGGCTGTCACAGTCCCAAAGCATTGCACACACACTCCCTGCATCACAACAGCAGCATCTGCTCCTCCAGTCCAGACCAAAACCCATGCCTATTTTTCCATAAGGAACAATGTGACACAGTGCTACCAAGCATCTTTCTTCAGACTTTTACCTGTTAGTCCTTAACATACTTAGCTGGTACCGATTCTGTCCAGCAATTGCAGCATAAGAATATGCTGTGTAAACAAGGCTGAGGAATATGCCATAAGGGATATGAATGCAGCCACTTTTCTTTCCGTGGTAGATAATGTTGATCTCTGAAAGAGCAAATAAGGGCAAACAAAATGTTGCAGAACTTATTTTTCTAGACTGACCATGCAGCAGCTCTTTCAGCACCTTCCAGGTCAAATAGCGGGTATTTCCTCACTGCTCTTGCCTCTGTGTTAGTGAATAATTCCAAGCTGACGGGAAGGATTTTTCTCCATTTATCTGCACGGATGTGAAAGCAGTATTTTCCATAAAGATGCTCCATTAACTAGTCCCAGGTGTTAGATGATTCATTATGTTATAGATCCTTAGCTTAGTGACTTTTATCTCCTCTATTTATATATTTAAATTATTTTCCCATTTTTACTTCATCTTAACTTGTTACTGAAAGAAATTACAATGAATTGTAATATCACAAAAAATATTATTCATTACAATAGTCATGAAAACCACTTATACATCTAACCCAAAAGTACAAAAATAGTTCTCTCCTACCCTAAAAGATTTCTGGATTAAGAAGGAAGACATTTTATTTTCAAAACTATGAATCAAACTCTACTCCTTTTAATTTTAACTCCAATACAGAAACAAAACAGGAAAAAGGGGAATAATCGGAGCCTACACTGGATAACTGGGAGTGTAATGATGGCAGCAGCTCCTGTAGCGTCTGCCTATACCAGAAACTGAAGAAGTCACACAAGAGGGGTACCTGAGCCAGTGGTAACTCCTCTTGTAACAGTCCCTGAGAAAAATTGTGTGAGGGAGAGTAAATATATTTATTTTGGCAAAGTTGAGACCAGAACTTGTTTTCTTTTGTGTGCTTTATTCCCCTCATAGATCCTTATACCAGAGAACAATTGAAATGAGCAAAGGAGATAATCATTACTGTAAATTTTGTCTTCTACAATTGAGCAGAGTTATCTGGAAATTTTGAAGTGCTGCAGGTTGCTTCAGGCTGTAAATACTAACCCGAAGCCACGTGCAAAGCCTAGGAAAATGCAAATGCTGCAATTTGACTTAACCAGCCAAAAAAAATCGGCTGCTTAGTAACTCCGACTACACAGTAAATGTTCTTCAACCGTTGAATGATGCGTTGCAGCACCCCGAGGAATACATCAGACAAATAGTCAATTATTAAAGCAGATGTGTAAATGAGTTTTTGCCAACACTTCAAACAATCTTCAAAATTATTCATAGGAACATTTAGGTTGGGAAAGACTCTTAAGATCATCAAGTCCAACTATTAACCTAACACTACCAAGTCAACCACTAAACCATGTCCCTAAATGCGGTGTCTATTCAAAATAAAGGGTCTCATATTGAAACCTACTCTTTAATTTTTTTTTTTTTTTAAAGAAAAGCTATTTACGTGCCTGACATGAGTCCATGCCAAAAGAAGCCACTCTTGCTCCCTTTCGAGACTTTTGAAATCATCCTGACGGATGCAAAGAGCGATTAAACTCGGTTAGGTTAGCAACTTAAAAATAATGAACAGAAAATGGTATCTTTTATATCAGATTATCTCCATGTGGAAAGCTTTTAACTATTAAAATTATTGTCTAAAATAGAATATTGGATCTCTGAGAAATGTGTGAAACACAGTAATATCGGAAATGCAGCTTAAAGTGGGGAAAAACAGCAAATCCACACATCCAACTCCCTCTCTCTAAATTTAATACAAATGCCTTTATTTGATGAGTTTATGGCTGCATCTGGCTGGTGAAGAAACCCAAGGGGCAAGGAGAAACAAGAGCTTACTGCTTATCCATGATTCTTAATCACTACTGTACTCTGCTACTGCCTTGGTCTATGGCACCTGGTACAGGCCAGGGTTTGGGGGGACAGCAGGAGCAGGGTGCCCTACCTAAGCTGTGGTGTGGATAGACTACTCTAGGTCTGGCTCCCTCCAGATCATGCAGTCCCCACAAACACCTAGTAGATTCATCCCCTGGGACTTCCTCAGGCACATTCCATGATCCATCCCTGGGCATGCACTGGTCATCTCCATGGATGTGTGGGGCAAGGGATACACTGGGTACAGCAACCACGCTGCAATATAAGGTCCCTGCTCCATCAGCACATACACAATCAACATTAATTCTCTGTAAGCTTTTCATGTCTTCCCAGAAAAAAAGAAATAAATCTGCAAACTGTACTAATTAGAGACTTGTGCATTTACAAGCGCATAGTAGTGTCCTTCCTTTGCCAGTAGCTGGCTGTGGGTGCCCTGCTCAACCACCCTGCCATTCTGGATCACTGCAATGATGTCCGCAGTCTGTACTGTTGTCAGGCGGTGGGCAATGACGATGCAGGTTCGACCTTGCCGGGCGTTATCCAGAGCTTTCTGGACAATCTGCATACAGATGTTGTTAAAATGCTGTTAGCACCCAGAAAGCCATTATTTGTCATACACTTCATTTCTTACTCTTTTGTTATTACCCTAATATACTCCCCATAGATGTACAAGTCAGTGCATACACGAGACAGGGTTTCCTCATTGAGGTCAGTGAAACAAATCAAATGAGCGCGAGAAGTGGATCCTTATCCAGTTTGGGTCAGAAGACAAATTCAATATTTACCATAAAACACAGCTAAAAGGAAGACTACTGAAGAGTATCAGCTTCCCATGGTGTTTCCTATGTACAGTTTTACATTTTTGTACTTTTTTTTACTTTATTAGATATGTACAGCTTCCTGGTGTCTTTCAATTTACAGCTTGCAGCTGGAAAAATCAACTGCGATACACCTACCCTGTTGTTTCACAGCTGAGCATTTAGAACAAGTTCGTACTGATTTTATTCTACAGGAAGCAACTGGCCGTGTACATAGACATATATATATTTCACATAATAATCATTACTCACCTTTTCACTTTCTGTATCAAGAGCAGAGGTAGCTTCATCCAGAAGCAGAACGGCAGGATTACGAACCAGAGCACGGGCAATTGCTATTCTTTGTTTTTGACCTCCAGAAAGTTGTGTTCCCTTCTCACCCACTCGGGTATTATATTTCTGGATGTTAAAAATTAAAAACGAAAGCCTGTGAATACTCTTAGAGAAGGAAGATTAGAAAAGTAAAGTTTTATGTGCAGCTATAAAAATGATTAGATTTTTTTCCATCTTGAAAGAAAAGAATAGTGCAAGACATTTTAATAAAGCTAAAGTTTTATAAACACCTGTACTATGAGTAGTTATATACACAGCTACACATATTTACACCTGGTCTGAAAATCTACCGCCTCAAAGACTGGAATGGGTCTTGAATGATACCATCAGTGATACAGCGGGAAGGTGTTCACAGACATCTGGCCATGAGTGTATGATCAAAGATTAACTGGAGATTTAACGTTTACTGACATATACATGAAGAACTTGATCCTGCATTACTTGTGAATAATAATCCCAAACATTAGTGGTCAGGAAGATGAAATATTTTTCAGCATGATTAAGTACTTTTCAAGTTACATAGAACTACAGTGAAATCAAATCATCAAGGTACTTTTTCTTGTTAGAAACAAATGCTTGGCAGGCATGAAGGTTAAATGTCACATCATTCACTTTTGAGTTATTGCCCCTTTATACTTGTTAAGAAATGCTCCCTATGCATGGCTCATCCAATTAGAATTAAAACATTTAGTTGTGATGAGGTATTTTAGGAAAAAAAAAAAAAAAATCATCATTCTCAGAGTAGCATGAGAGGTTTCAGCTGTCAAAAGATAAAATACGAAAAAATTATGAGGACTTGTTTGTACACAGAGTGTACTCATTTTTTTCAATCAGATTCTGCTTTGTCTACCACTAAAATAATTGGAACATTGACCTTTTTTTGAACAAACTAACAAGGATTTTAAGCCTAAAACACACTGACATTTAAAAACATAAAGTCTCTATTTCTTCCTGTTAAGGGAAACAAAAATGCTTATTTTTAATTTGATCGATATAAGTGAGCACTGCCTAGATTTCTCCATGTCACTCCAAAAATCTAATCTCACTGTGAAGAGAAGATCACTACCTCTTACCTCTGGCAGTCTTTCAATGAAGGTATGAATATTTGCTGCTTTGGCTGCTTCCTCGATTTCCTCCTGACTAACCAACCTACTGTTGTCTCCATATTGAATATTTTCAGCAATGCTGCAGTCAAACAAAACCGGCTCCTGTGACACCAGGCCCAGTCTGGACCTCAGCCATTGTAAATGCAAAGATCTGGTATCAAATCCATCTGCTAACTAGAAAAAAGCAACAGAGAAATGATGCCAAGTTGACTACAGAGCTCATCCACAGATACACATTGTAAACAGGAAACACAGATTGGGAGAGGAAGCCTGTTATGAGTTAGATTCCCAGCTGAAATGTAGTAAATTGTGCATGCAAAATGGAAAAGAACCAGCAGCGTAGATGAAATATTTTCTTTCATTGGTTTTTAAACTTGAGTGTTTTCACCACTATTTCCCAACAGACAGAAACAGAGTGCAGATCACAGGCTGTTCTTGCAGCCCTTCCAGTCCTACTGACCACAAGCAGCACTGAAAAGTTCAGAAAGCCTAGTCCTATGAAGCTGAACACAACAATAAATATACTTGGCTGTAGGCCTTTACGTCAATCTTAAAACCTCCAAGGAGGTTCCTTTGGAGTTTATGTCCTCATTAATGACAATTGCATCACAAAGCCCATATCTTCTGACGGTAACACAGCAGCACCCCTGTGGGTTTACATCCGTTTAATCTGAAGCATGTATCTATGTCCATAACGTGTGACCAAGTATAAGTGAGATGACACGCCCCTAAAAAAAGGAGATATTGCCAGGATTGTTTAAAACCTCTGAAACCTTGGAAGATACAAAGTTCTGTAGATTTAATTGTTATTAATAACCACGCAAGTCTATTTTTACCACTTGTCCTTCCACAGGATTGTAAAATCTCTCCAGGAGCTGAATGGATGTACTTTTGCCACAACCGCTGCTTCCTACTAAAGCCAGAGTCTGTCCTTTGTTAACCTTCAGGTTGAGTCCTTGCAGAACTTGTACTTCTGGCCTTGTTGGATATATAAAATGGATATTTCTGAATTCAATGTTGCCTTCAAAATTGCTCTGAAAAGTAATAGAGAGTTGATATGTTCATGTCAACATTTATTAGCTTTAACAATAATAACACATGCAAGACTTGATTATTAAAGTGGGAGAATAGACAATAGTTTAGGGGGCATGTTTTCAAAATTGCTTTTGAAGTCCTTTTAAACTACATATTGAGTTTAGTATGATTTATGGAATGATCTGCAGATGTAAGTCACTAGATACTTGTGGAAAAAGAGCTTTCTGCATTTCTTGGATCTATTGTTCACCTTTGAAAAGTGTATCTTTAGGAAAATAAGCAACATTATTATTTTTCATTTCTGATGCATGTAATTGAGGCACCCCTACTTTTGATATAATCTATAGTGTTTGCTTCCCTGATCTCACACTGCTGGTAGCACAATTTCAATTAATTTAACATGAGCTCAAGATCAGCAATTAAGACAATGAAGCTAAATTCTTTGGTAGGCAGTTTACAGCATGTAGAACAAGGTGTATTTTAAATGATATTTGTTAACTAGCTATTCTAGCCAGGCCGATTTCTAAGCACAAGCGGAAGAAAAGGGACAGACGTTAAGGCTATTTCTTCTCCTACTATTCGGGGTAGGAGCCAGCCCAAAGTACATACCAGCAGCATCGCAAGTACAGTGCTCTAAAGGGAGCTCATGATCTAATTTATTGGGCTCCAAGCTTTACAGAAGCCACAGGCACCACTGGTAGGTTAGTCCAGTCTTTACTAGAAATATTTTCATTTAAGTTTTATTTTACCAGGGAACTTCTGCCACATCTTTCAGTGTCTGTGCCGGAGAGCCCTGGTTCAAGAAGATATGTAATTGTGCCCATAACTTTAAAGGCTAAAAATTCTGTGTATGAGCTTGGAGTTAAGCTGAATTATGGCCTCTTGAATAGGAGTTATCATGTAATTTGACAAGTGCTGACGTCAGTTTCCATAATGACAGTTTTGATTGAGAGGTGAATTTTTGGGATTTTTTAAGTAATTTTTTTTTTTCTTTTTGTGTTGCTTCCCCCACCCCAACTTTAGAGCAAGATTGATTATTAAGGTAGTTTTGACTTCATATGAATCCATATCTATTTGTGTTTTCACAGTTGAAAGAGGATGTATTTTGGCAAAACTGTTCTGTCTCTGAAGGAACTGGTCTCTCTTATCTACCTAAGCAGTAGAAAAATGTACCTTTGCCCTTTTTTCTTGTAAATCTTTACAAAGGCAATGCAACTGAGGACATTGCCAGTGTTATTCTGAAACCGTTTAAGGTGTGGGTTAGTAGAATGAAAATAACTTTTTTTTAGCTCCCTCAGAGCAAAACTACATTTAAGGGTGGATACTTCTGACTGAAAATCAAAAATAATATGGCCCACTAAAAACAACAAGGCAGCACTATTATTTTATGCTGTGTCTGTCTTTTGTGACACCCTAAAAAACCCAAAATATGAATGCAGTTTTAAGACAATAAAACATTAGTAATTTAATTTCAAGTAACCCCAAGGCCTACTTGGATGACCTCAAGTAACCCCTGGGGAGCCCCCAGAGAGGTGCTTTGACCTCAAGTAACCCCAGGGCCTACTTGGATGACTTCAAGTAACCCTAGAGCCTAATTGGATGACCCTAAGTAACCCCAGGGCCCAACTGGATGACCTCAAGTAACCCCAGGGCCTAGTTGGATGACCTCAAGTAACCACTAGGGGGTCCACAGAGAGGTGCTTTGACCTCAAGAAACCCCTAGCTTGGTCCCCAGAGATGTACTTTGACCTCAGGTAACCCCAAGGCCTACTTCAATGACCTCAAGTAACCCCAGGGCCTAACTGGGTGACCTCAGGTAACCCCTAGCATGGTCCCCAGAGAGGTCCTTTGACCTCAAGTAACCCCAGGGTCCAATTGGATGACCTCAAGTAACCCCTAGCATGGTCCCCAGAAAGGTTCTTTGACCTCAAGTAACCCCAGAGCTTAATTGGACAACCTCAAGGAACCCCTAGCATGGTCCCCAGAGAGGCTTTTTGACCTCAAGGAACCCCAGGGCCTAATTGGATGACCTGAAGTAACCCCTAGGGGGTCCCCAGGGCTCGGTACTGGGTCCAGCCCTGTTCAATGTCTTTATCAATGACCTGGATGAAAGCATCGAGTGCACCCTTAGCAAGTTTGCAGATGACACTAAGCTGGGTGGAAGCGTGGATCTGATGGAGGGTAGGGAGGCTCTGCAAAGGGACCTGAACAGGCTGGACCGCTGGGCTGAGACCAATGACATGAGGTTTAACAAGGCCAAATGCCAGGTCCTGCTCTTGGAGCACAACAACCCTATGCAGTGCTACAGACTGGGAGAAGTCTGGCTAGAAAGCTGCCTGGGGGAGAAGGACCTGGGGGTGTTGGTTGACAGCCGACTGAACATGAGCCAGCAATGTGCCCAGGAGGCCAAGAAGGCCAACGACATTTTGGCTTGTATCAGAAATGGCATGACCAGCAGGTCCAGGGAGGTTATTCTCCCTCTGTACTCAGCACTGGTGAGACCGCATCTCGAGTACTGTGTTCAGTTCTGGGCCCCTCACCACAAGAAGGATGTTGAGGCTCTGGAGTGTGTCCAGAGAAGAGCAACAAAGCTGGTGAGGGGACTGGAGAACAAGTCTTACGAGGAGTGGCTGAGAGAGCTGGGGTTGTTTAGCCTGGAGAAGAGGAGGCTGAGGGGAGACCTTATTGCTCTCTACAACTACCTGAAAGGAGATTGTGGAGAGGAGGAAGCTGGGCTCTTCTCCCAAGTGACAGTGGACAGGACAAGAGGGAATGGCCTCAAGCTCCACCAGGGGAGGTTCAGGCTTGACATCAGGAAAAGATTTTTCATGGAAAGCGTCATTGGGCACTGGAACAGGCTGCCCAGGGAGGTGGTTGAGTCACCTTTCCTGGAGGTGTTTAAGGGACAGATGGATGAGGTGCTGAGGGTCATGGTTTAGGAAGTGTTAGGAATGGTTGGACTCAATGATCCAGTGGGTCCTTTCCAACCTCGTGATTCTATGATTCTAGTTTAAATTTTTTTCTGAAAAAAAAACCCACAAACAAACAAACAACAAAACCCTTACCAATTTTTCACCCTCTTCACTATAACTGTCAATTAGAGGTTTTCTGTCCAAAAGTTGAAAGATTCTTTGAGCTGATATTTTAGCTTTGCCATAATCTGGTGCCAGGGAAGCAGACTGACCAACATTCATAGCTGCAAATATGATGGAAGAGAAGACTCTAAAAAACAAAAGACAAAGCATCATTCATGGCAAGTAGAACAATGCATTATTTTCCTCATGTTTAAAATAAAACCTCAAAATACAGTCTTTTAACATCTTTTGATTATGATATTTCTAGAGCACCTCGCTCCCCAAAACTTCATCCAGAATTATCACTTCTTTATGCAATACCTTCTGCCTGAGAGGAACATTAAACAACAAAGACCTCTCCAGAGTAGGTGTTCTGACCAAGGCCACACACGTGCTGCTTCACTGCCAGCATACACACCTTTCTGCCCAAACTTCACTCCCAACCAGACTGAATTCCTGAATCTCTACACCGCACTACCTCTGTAATTAGATGAAATAACTTGCATGCACTGAAATCACTATCATATGTATTATTAATATTAATATTTTTTACATTTTAAGGTATACTCACATAAATACATTTTCAAAGTTGCTCAGACAATGGACAATGAGCCATGCCCCAAATCTGAAGACTGCTGCATTAATAAAGTAGTCTGCACACTGAGCTATTCCGTAGGTAAATCCATACAAGGGGGCTTTTTTCAGAGAATCTCTAATAAAAGAGGAGACCTTCTGTAAATAATTTGTAAAAGACAAACAGCAGTCTCTAACTGGGGGATGGCTGGGTTTCAGGGTTAAACCTTTCAAGCAATACAATTCACACCCTGAAAACACAATAAATTAGTTCAGAATATTTGTACACTCACAAATAACCTCTGCCAGACCCTAAACGCATCCTGCATTGTGGCACGGAACTACCTTAGGACAATGAGATACTTCATCCTCGGTTACGCTACCTTGAAACTTTTCCTTTACTTTTCTATAGCAGGGCAGGTTACTAGAGCAGTTAAAAAAATGTTAAAATGTAATAATGACCACATATGACTCACTTTATTAAGAAAACTAGCAGGCTCTAGCCCACGCTAAGAGCTGCCTGCGGACTTCCATCAGGTCTTCCCACCCAAGCAGAGACTTCTCACTCTGATTCAGAGAAAAGATGTATTGCTGGGTATCCCCTCAGGGATTCAGACTAAGCCTCTCTTTCTCAATCTGTCCTTCTGGAGAAGTTTCATTTTGTGTAGCTAATTGAATACACACTGAATCAGACTCTAGAGGACTCCATGCTGTCATGGTTCAGGATGATCTCTGAGGAAATGGAAATGCCCTTTCTAGTTCGAGCAGTAAATTGGAGAACTTTGACAGTCCAGGTGAGAATCCTGCCCCTATCCAGAGTATTAGTAGTTCACTGGACACTGAGTTTTACACTGTTTTGGCTGGGGACAGATTATACAATGCATTATTCCTTCTTTTACATTTGTTATGTTGAAAAGAGGAAAAAAACAAATTAGATTCTGGGATATTTTGTTTAAATAAAATGGAGATACAAAAATTGGATGATTTGAATGTGTTTCAGTGGGGACAAGTCAGTGGGATGCAGCAGCTCAGGCAAGGGAAAAATATGAAGTTCATTTCAAGTTTCACAGTCATAAGGAAATAAAAACACTTTGTTATAAAGGGTGTGGTATGGGAGTTAACTATCAGTTCCTGAGTTAACTTATATCAAACCAATACACTGAAATGGAGTGAACATCCTATATTCTAGACATATACAAGAAGATACAATATTCTGTAACATATATGCAGAGAATGCAGTTTATAAAGTGTTTGCAAAATGAAAAGGCAAATCCTCCAAATGTTTTTTTAACTCTGCATTTAAGAACGTATATTAAAGTATACCACGTGAACAAATACTGTAACTATGTAAACTGCTGTTGATATCCTTTCTGACCTTTTGGGTATTGGATAGATTGCAAGAAATGTATTTACAGTAGGTCTGAAAAACTAAAATGTATAAAGAATTATTAAAGAAAAAAAATCCCACCTATATGGACCATTCAAACTTGTAACATATCTTTCATAAAATGCTTCTTCCCTGGCCAGTGAAGCTACAGTTCTTATGTTTTCAACTGATTCTGTTGAAATCTAAATTGGGAGATAAAACAAATAAGAAGTAATCCCTTAGAACCACAATCTACAACACATCTAAACACTCAATCTCATCTCTAGCATTTATTATTTTCAATCAGAAAGTGCCTGCTTAAGAGAAGAGATCAAGGTCTATTACCGGGTAAAGGAAACCCTGGAGCAAGATTATTCACCCCACAGCCACAAGACAAAGAAGGGCTGAACTCAACATGGATTTGAATTTGCAACCTTGGGCCAGCACACAGGCAGTGCCAGCATCCCCTGTGCTAACCTGTGGATTGTGATCCTGATGATTTAAACCCCGTTTAAAAATGAAATGGGAACAAACCCCAGCTTTCTGGACACAAGTTAAACTTTTACATGGACTAATTCTATCTCCTGGGAGAGTGCTACCAGGTGAATGAAGGCAGTACCTTAAAACCCATAAGCACATTAATGGTTTGCATTTTATAATGTAATAAAAAAGTAGAAATGTCAGCCCTAGGTGGGTCAGTCCTGTAACATTTCTGGCCACAGCATAGAGCAGTGCAGTGTTACGCTGCTTGCCTTAAGCATAAGGCACAGCAGTGCCAGGGCTGCTGCTGTTGCAGCTGTCCCTGCCCAGAAATCTGCTGTGGAGGCTTTCAAATGAATTTTTATAGCCCAGTTTACAGATGTTTTGTGTTATCTATGTTTTGCTTTTCTTGGGGATATATAAACATTCCCTTCATCTCCCACCCTGTCCTGTCCTCTCCCCCTTAATTTATCTTGGATAATTGAGTCAGCTGTAATATAGCTACAGCATTGTCCTTAAAAGTGATCTCATGCCATAACCCTGTAGTTAAAATTGGAGAACTTACTCTTCCAGCCTCTTCCAAAGCTTTTTGATCTTTTGCGGCATGACCAGACACAGAGCTAAGGTTCACAGAATTTGCAGCAATAACGAAAGGAATGCAGGCCAGGATAAGCAAAGTTAACTGCCAGCCGTATACAAAAGCAATAATGATGGCAGTCAGAAGGGTAAAGACAGTCATAGTCATCAGTCCAAGTCTGCTTCCAGTTGCCTAAGAAAACCC
The DNA here is from genome assembly GCF_017976375.1 of Cuculus canorus. Taxonomy (NCBI): domain Eukaryota; kingdom Metazoa; phylum Chordata; class Aves; order Cuculiformes; family Cuculidae; genus Cuculus; species Cuculus canorus. Next base: position 128,091,233 of record NC_071402.1, read on the forward strand.
CAGAAACCCCCAAATATCCATCATTAGATTTTATTTTTGTTACTTATATCATCACTTGAAATCACTATACAGTCAAGACCAGCGGTTTAGTTGGAAAATGAAACTATGGACATTATGCACTTACTTATGTAACTGTTCCTAGAAGTTCCTCTTATCTGCTAGTATTCAGGCCCTCAAGCAAGGTTAAAGGAGTCTACACAGCTGGTCAGGACATTTATTTAATGAAATATGTATCTGAGACTTCTTGCACTACCTGAGGCACAGAAGGCCGTGGCCACTGTCACAGTAGGGCAAGTTGGCTGTTGAGTACCCAGCATTAGGCAAGAGGGGCTTCTTTCTAATAACAGTCATCCATTGATGCATTCCACTAATAGTGGTAGAAGCTATCATTCTCAGGTTCCCACATGGCTGCAAATGGAGTTGGGTTCTTGGAAGAAACTGTCAGTTTGGCTACCCTGCATATATACTTTATCACAGCAGGGATAATGAGTGGAAAAGATGAACCCATACTGAACAACTCCTGTCTTCCAGCCTGTGTAACCTTTCATCAAGAACTTTTAAAATGAGAGATGATTAGCATCCAGCATCCGGGTGGGCTCTGATCTGCAGATGAAAGTCCTGAAAACAGCTCTGTGGAAATAGTTAACCTTCCAAAATTTGGCTCGATAAAAAAACCTCACAAAAAATCCTTGGGCGGGAAGCAAAATTCTTCTCTCTTTTGCCAAAGACTTTCTTGCCCTGAAAAAACTTTTCTTGTTCAATAAAATTTTAAATAGTAATAATTAAACTAATGCCAAGGTCAATTGCTGCCATATGTTCTAAGAGCTGCACATAAAGATGGATTTGAAAACTTCAGCCAGGGCAGCATTGAGGCACCCTACTTAGTTACTGACACTCTGTACCAGCTCCAGAGAACACAACAGCTCCGGAGAGCATTTCATGCCTTTAGTTGGCTTTCCCAGTTAGGGGATCTGTGCATTCCTCCTTTCTACTACCCTGACAGGCTAATATAGTTTAATGCCACTGACAAATTGGAGCTTCAAAAAGTGAAAATGACTAAGTTTTATCAAAGACTATTTTCTCACTACTAGCCCATATGGATGGAGGGCAGGAAAGAGGAACCAAAGTCCAAGATGGAAAAATGTAGGGAATAAAGGGCTTTTGATATAGGACACAATGACATCTTGAAACAGAAAACCTTTCCCCTACAAGTGATTTTTTTTTTTTTTTAATTTTTTTCAGGGAGAAGGGAAGAAACAGAGGTATTTGGCAGATCATCAGGGACTGCTGCTGAAGTGAGCAGTAGGAGGAATTGTGCAGAATTTGCCCTATTCTTCTGCCAGTGGCCACGTCTCCCATAACAGCACCCCGAGTCATTCTCTCCCTTGGCCATCATCCTCCCTGTTGTTCCTTATTAACGTTGGGCCATTTCTTACTGCCTGGCCTGCTTGTGTGTAAAGCAGATTTGGTGGGGACAAGAATAAGAATTCTCTTCATTAAGGTCAATAAAGGTATGTATCATTTGCAGATGCAACTTCTTCATCGTACACAGATGACACCCATCACAGGGTGTAAAAACCAGCCCCCACCAATTCTGGTTGCCAGCACATACAGGTCTCACTTTGCATGGTGGAAGGGTCTACAGCTATTATATATTTAGGTTAAAGACTTGAAGGGAGGGAAATCAAAGCTACATGAATGCCTACAGGATTTTTCATAGGTCTTATAAGTTATCAGCTAGGAAGCCATTTCAAAGGTGTCAACAGCATGCTATGTAAACACATCTGCCTGTTTATGGGGTAGATTTACTACCCTTTGTTCTGAAATAATCTCTTGCCAATTACAATTAATGTTTGTGGGGAAAAAAATTAAAAAGCATATGAAAATATTTGCCATACCCCTTTGGCTTGGGAAGCATCTGTGGCAAGACGAGTTAGCAAAACGCCAACAGCATTTTTATGATCATCATACCATCCAATCTCCTGCAAGAAAAGGCACTTAATAATCTTTGTTTCCAAAAATCAAATGTTCTTTTCATATTTTAGATTTATCAGGATTACTTGTAAAATAAACAAACATTTCCAGCTCAGGTAGCATATGGGGAAATGGAAGTACAAGCTGTGATGGCTAACTGCAATATTGTTACTCTAGTCAACATCTTCCAAGTAAACTAAAGGAAAAAGCTCAAAAAAAATTCTGTTGTTAACATCTAATTGTTCACAATTAAAGTCTTATTTGCTGTAATGTTCTTCTGAATGTGCCTATTTAGAAAATGTCAGAAATCCCTTTTACTCACTCCTTCATTGGACCTGCAGAGGTTAACTATTCTTTTACGAATTAGATATTCCATTAACTGCAGAGGTGTCCCTTCTATATGTGTACATACAGAAAGGAATGAGGCCCTTCTATCTCTGAAGGCTATGGAAGTTTTCTTTAATCACTGATTTTCCCTCTCCTAGTTCCTTTCAGACATTTCTATGAATGCACATGTTCTTGTCCCCAGTGGGTGTGTAGGGTGCCAAGATACACAGTCTCAAAACTCACATGTGAGTAACTTAAAACTGCACAAATTAAGAGGAAGGGTTTAATGTAAGTAACTTTACTCTTGTCAATGGTAATTCTTGACACAACAAAACAATCTGAATATTTTGCAGTAAAAATTATCATATTGTCTACTTGCTATGAATTGCAGTATGTAGATTTAAAGCTAAATAACTAAACAAATTAGTCTTAAAACTATGTATTACACACTTTTATCATGACCACCCAAGCAAGGGGAGATTAAACGTTTTTGGTCATCCTTTCACACAGACAGCTGTGAGCTGTGTGTATATTAGCATGTCAGAAGTGGGCATATTTGCAATGACACTCCTTCAAAAATAGACTTATTTGCAGTAGCAGCACTGAGCCAAACTGTGCATGGTACAGAAGACTTCCAGAAAAAACTCTACCATTAGCACAGGAAAAGGTAAGAGACATGTTTTTGTTTTCTTTTCTCCAGACCACACAATTGAAATCCAATGTGTACCTTTTAACAGTTTACAAAAGCCATCTGGCTCTCATGACACCCTAGCATAATTCATACCTGCTGAAGTAATGCTCTGAAGGACAAAGAACGCAGTCTCTTTGTTAGTGTTTCCCCAGATTTCCCAAACATGAATCCCTGCAGGAGGAAAGAGGGTCACATTTTCTCATCTGTTGCTAAAAGCTGTGGGGTAGTCATACGTGGACAACAAACAATGGAGTTTGATCATTTGAAAAAGACTATTTGCTATGAAAGGAATCCATTTTAGCATCTTGGCTTGTATCAGAAACGTCATGGCCAGCAGGACCAGGGAAATGATTCTCCCCCTGTACTCAGCACTGGTGAGGCTGCACCTTGAACACAATGTTCAGTTTTGGGCTCCTCACTATAGGAAAGACACTGCGGTCCTGGAGTGTGTCCAGAGAAGAGCCATGAAGCCGGTAAAGAGGCTGCAGAACAAGTCTTAAGAGGAGTGGCTGAGGGAACTTGGGTTGTTTAGCCTGGAGGAGGCTGAGGGGAGACCTTATTGCTGCCTACAGCTGCCTGAAAGGAGGTTGTAGAGAGGTGAGTGTTGGTCTCTTCTCCTGAGTGATAGGTGATAGGACAAGAGTGAATGGCCTTAAGCTGTGTCAGGGGAAGTTTAGATTGGACATTAGGAAAAATTTCTTCACAGAAAAGGTTATCAAGCACTGGAACAGGCTGCTCAGTGAGGTGTTTTCAGTCACCGTCCTTGGAGATGTTTAAAAGGCAGGTAGGTGAGGTGCTTGGGGATATGACTTAGTACTGGACAGGTATGTTTGAAGCAGATAATCTCAAAGGTCTTTTTCAACCTAATGATTCTATGTTTCTATTTTATACTTACATTGGCAAGAGCCTATAGAATTTCCATGAGAAATGTCAGTCTTAACTTTGACTCTTAAGACCAGACCCTCAACTTTGATTTCAATCATGTTGAATCCACATTGTCTTCAGTAGCTTATTTAAAACAATAGCAAATATGGACTTATGTCTAAGTAAACACATCAATAAAACTCTTATATCTCAGGAAGAAGCCTAGCACTGCATGTTTCTGTAAGCTCTGATTGTTGTTTTGCTTCTCAGACTGCATTCATGTGAATTATACCTGCAGCTTGCCGGGAAGTTAAGAACTTCAAACGTTTCAGTGTAGTGACACTTACTTGGATTATGTATGCTACTAAGATAATCACTCCAAGTAGAAGAAACATTAAAGAAAGCACCAAAGTGTTTTTACTCCTCTTTTCTGGATCCGTTTCTTGAAAAGCCTATGCAAGACAAAAACCACAAAATGTGTATGTAGACAATAAGTTCCAGTTACATAAATCAGCCTTCATCCCAACAAGCTTGTCTACTTCAATTTCTCTTCGCAAGTATTCTGGATCCTGAAATGAGTATGTAGTCAAATTTCTGCTGAGGGCCAGAAGACCGTCCAGCTTTCCATTTAACCTACATCTTGCTAACCTCTTCCTTCAGCTCCAACTATTGTTCGTCTTTTCCACTGCTAGTCAGATGCAGTTCTAACAGGCTCTGCCTCTACAGGGTCATTTCACCAACACTTATCCAATTTTCATTGGACCCATCTATACAAGTGAATCCTACAGAGTCTTACACAGGCAGAACTGGCTGAGCATGAGAGAGGCTTAGGACTAAAACATCTATTTGCAAAAACTAAAAAAACAAACAAAAAAAAAAACAAAACGAACTCCAAAACTTACCCCAATGATTTTTCCGAATACAACAGCAAATGCAGGATGGACGGCACCTATGACAGCAGCAGCAATAACCCCCAACAGCACATACGGCCATTCAGGTTTGTTCAGAGCCAGGATTCTTAAGTAAGACACAGCAGGGAGATTTTCTTCCTACAGGAAAGGGAAGGCTGCAAGTTTTCCTTGGAAAGATGAAATTCCTGTGACAGTGGGTGTTCATTAGGCTTTAAGTAGTAAGCTGTCTTGGTAAACCACTGAAAGCCCTCTCTGTCCGCTCAGAGCGAGAAAACATTGTGGAGATCTACAGCTTTGCTGTTTCATACCCTAGAACTTCAACTGCACTATAGAAGCTTGGAGCAAATACTTAACAAAAGGCTAAGTCATGGGGGGAGAAGGGCCAGGACAGTTCATTGAAAGTCAGATAGGACTAGTCACCATGAATGGCAACTTTAACACTTGAATCTTTTTATAAAGAACTAAAAGTCTCAGTCTTTAGAGCACAAAAAGATTCCTCTGGTTCAGCTAAACTAGTGGGCTGGCAGTAATACAATTAAGTAGAGAGGTCATCTTTCTCTCTTGCAAACTATAGTCTATGCATCACTACTGAAAGCATGAAAGACACATAACACTCAGTCTGCATTGCCTTTGAAAGTACAAAATATGCCCTGTTCTGCTCTACTAATTTATTCAAGTGCCTATGCCTTCACGTAGGGGGAAATTCTGGAAAAGCAAAAAATGAAAACATTGGAAATGAAACAGAATGTTAGGCAGGATTACAAGTTGCTCTTGCTTTCTGGTTATTTTATCCCATGTTTCAGATGCTGAATGAGAGTGCTTAAGCCTCCAACATAAAAGTGGACTGAGCTTTCTGAAACAATAACAACTTCTGGATCCTTAAATTCTTATTTCTTAGTGAACGTGATGTATACTGAAGTGTTGAGCATGAACACTCACCACTTTCTTTGACAAGGTTTTAAGCAGTGTTAAGACACAGACAAAAAGGATCTTTTCAAGTAGTGTATCTTTTTTGTGATAAAACAAATGGATCCAGTTCCTTCATACTATTAGAAATATGTATTATCTAGAAGCTATGTTTTAGTGAGAAGGAATATCGATAGATACAAAGTACTCTATGGCTTCCATAAGTATTTTAAATAATCAGATGTTATAATACAAATGAGATACTAAATTCCATAGATTTAAAAGGATCCATGGTTTGACTTCAGAGTACATTTTTATTTCTTCATGTCAAGGGTCCTGAAATCAGGTAAAAAAAGCCCTCCCAAACTGCCCCCCTAAACAAACACAAATGACTCTTCCAATACATTTCATGAAAAAAAAAAGTTGCAGTTCAATTAGTAAAAAATAGGGAAAAACAAAACCAAGTTTCTATTTAGCTGCCTACCCAAAGTCTGATTCAGAGGCCACTAGAAATCTGCTCCTATTAATTGCCACGAGCAAGTTTTACTCAATTTTGACAAAAAAAAAAGTTCTGTTTCTAAAAGCTGAACTTCCTATATGACTTTTACTTCAATACAACATTTGTTAACTAAGGTGTTTTATCTGAATAAAAGTAATTTATCTGAATAAAGAAGTAGATATTTTAAAGCCCACACTAAAACAGGTAGAGAGAATAATAGGTTTTGTTTAGAATACACTGAAAAATCTTAGGATTTCAATACATTTTTTTTTAATTTGACATAAACGTAATATGATATTCTAAAGTGCCTTAAAACTTGGTATGCACACCCTAGAGCTTACCTTATCCACTAGTATGTACAACAATGAGTACCAGGAAACAAAGAATCCTGCTAACGAAATCTCACAATTTTTTAATTGAATAGAATTAAAACTTAAGTAACACAGAAATAATGCACTTAATTTTATGAAGCATAAGAAATCAACAGCACAACTTTTTTCCAGCTCCACAGTAAGTCAACAGTATTAAAAGGAAGATTTTGGAAAGATGTACTTGATTGACCCCATATTTCTAGGGCAAATACTCAGCCTGATGAGTACTGACTGTAATAACACCAGAATAAAGATTGCATGCTATCAAAAAGTAATTAAAACCATGTGCCTTGTGTTTATGCTTACATGTTAGCACTAAAATTCTGAATTAAAATTTTAATACCAACCTCCAGCTCTTTTTTTTTCTTTTTTCTAAAGGGCTTCTTCTTAGAAGAGAACTTCTTGCTCTTACATCTGCTGGATCTTTTTCGAATGCTGCGTCTCCCAGAGGTCACCGATTCTTCAAAATTATGTTGAAGAGTCAGCTCCTCCACAAGATCATTTCTGTAATTTCCCTCATATTCCTCATCCCCTGTGTCTTCACTTTCTTCTGATGTCTCATCACCTTGAACATCATCACTACAACCCTAGTGAGAATTCAGGACACACGATCACAAGGCATTTTGAGAAGCAAGAAGGAAAAGTAAGATTTCTCTCTCGTGAATACCGCTTTTTCAGTCATGTGATCGCTGCTACCTATAGACCACATATATTTCAGCCCGTAATGGCAGGGCACGTGACTATCTGGTTCTGATGCTTCCACCCCTTCTTCCCTTTTCTCTTTTTCATTACACAGTCCATGGAATCAACCTGGAACCTAACAACTCTGTGGTTACGCCATAATTATGTAGTTTGTGCCTGCAAGTTACTTATGTTTTTGACATATTGGATTGCATAAATATGAAACACTTTTATGGGTAAAACTCCCAAGAATTCCAAGCCTGTGTCTGTGCCCAGGTTAGAGTGACTGAGTAGCTTCCAGCTGGACAACACGCAGGAACTATAGGGAGAAAATGGTTCCACACACCAGCATTTCACAACTTTGCAAAATGAATAAAGAAAATAAATAAATTTGCCCTCACCTGCTCCATTACAAGAGAATAATAAACTCCCTTCTGCAACATCAGTTCACTGTGTGTTCCTTGTTCAACCACGACACCTTTATCAAATCCAGCAATAGTGTCAGCAGTCCTGATTGTAGATAGTCTGTGAGCAATCACAATGGTGGTACGGCCAGTCCGAGCCTTACAGAAAAATAACAAAAGCAATTTATATTCAAAAGTGCAAGGAAACAGCACAGAAATAAAATAAAGATACCTTAGGCATTTACAATATAGAATCAAGCCAAGCTTTAAAAAGAATTCTTTCTTCTAAAAGCAAAGATTTTTTTTCCTGGTTTCATATCTCTTGTTTAACAGTCAAAGGAAACTTTCACTTGCCTAATTCAGGCAGAGAAGACAATGTTAACCATATTAGACAGGCAATGCAGGTATCAAAGGCTACAATTAAAGTTATTTGACTTTTTACCAAACTTGAACTGTTTGAACTGAAGTTGCCCATAAAGTGTTTCCATGTGTATGCATGCACAGGAGGGAAGTGCAGTGAGAATAGTTTGGTCTTTCTGAAAATAAAGCTAAGACAGCTAATACATAAAGAAAGGATATTTTCTTTATATACCACCCATGCATATTTTTGGAAGTATAACAAGACTTAGCAGGAAAGAGTAGAGGAGTGGAGCACAGTTGGGATCAGGAATGGGTTTTAGCCACTCCCTAAAGCTCTTTCCCAATCTTTGGAAATATGCTACATCTTAAATTGGGGGCCTGCTGGAACGTGGCGGGGAGAGTTGCCGAAGTTTCAATCTGCAGGTTACACGCTCCATCCCTGTCCATCTCCCAGACACAGACCAGTGGGCACACAGTGTTCATGCAGCAAAGGAGCACAGGCCAGCTTGTGGCTTCTGGAGAGAATGGCTTCTCACTTCAGCGATGCCTGGAGCAGATGGTGGGTTGGGGACAATAGGAGATATCCAAGAAGACTTCACGTAACAAATAAGTTCTGCAGTCAAGAAGTCTGCTGCAAGTTACTTGCTATAGAAGTTGTGTGTCATATGGACGTATGAACAAGGGTGTGGAGGAAATGAGGGCATTTTCAGTAGATGAATGCTTCCATGGAGATTTGTATTCTTCCCCTATGCTTGCTACCAAATTCTCATACATCTGATATGAGTCACTCAAACCTTGTCACAGGAGGTCTGTCTCAGTGCAGTTTTTAGGCCTGTGCCCTCATGCTAGAGCCTTCACGACTGCAGCTGGGAGCTGCAATCAGAACAAGCAAAATACTCTAAAAGATGCAAAGTTATCTGAAAAACAGAAGACTATAATCGTCTGCATAAGGCTGCTCAGAAACAGTGTGCATTTGTGTAGTCAATATCTTTGCTCCTCAGCTGTAAAAATAATGAACAACATTAGCACCACTTTTTCCACTCAGGGATGTTGAGAAGAAATTTGTAAATCCCATTTGGGGACTACACTGATGGACATCAAAAAGCTGCGAAAAGATAAATAAGTTATGACTCAGGGCTCATTTTGGTGTGTTCTGGGAATATGCCGAAGGATGAGGAAAAGTATATAGAACAGTCTCCTTAATTGAGTGATCTCCCTTTATGTTATGACCTAAAAGAAACAATAAGTTTCTGGAAAAGTTATTATTTGATCATGGAATTAAAGAATATGCAGAAGAAAGCTAAATTACAGCTGAAGCAGCAATCTTTTAGTGCTCAACTTTGCAGCAATAATATCATTTATATGCAAATTAGATTAGATGAATATTATTTTCGCATCCACGTCTTACCTTAATACTATTAATGGTATAGCCATGTGAATATAACCAACAGCTACATTTTACTGCACAAGTAAAATTGTACTTTTACAAGTTTTAGATTTAAACTGACTGGCAATGAAGGTGGCAAATTCAGTATTTCCCTTGAGCCATACTTATAAACCATATCTTTTTGCTCATAACTACTGAAATGAAAGACAGGATTTTTCACTTAGCTTTTAAAAATATATTAATATAAATATTAGATAAATGAAACAACATTCCAACCCAACTATGATTTTTTTTTTTTAAATCAAAGTCCCCAGGCTCCACTATATCTTGGTCAAAACTGCTGACAAATGAGGGCTTTGAGGAAGGGACCATAAGCTGGTGGGACAGAGGCATTGTTATGAGTTCTGACAGCTCTATTCTGCAGTAACACCTGCCCTAGAGCCGTGGGGCTGATAAAAACCACAAGGGGCAGAGACTTCGTATTTGTAGCTGGCTCTGCTTTTTGTTTGTTGTAGGGTCTGATTTGCATTCAGTCTCTGTAAAGAAAGGAAATGACTCAACACCAAGAGCTTTCTGAAAACTGTGAAGCATTTGTTCAACAAAGAACAAGTACTAGGAGTGTTATAATAAACCTTGCAATTAATCTACCTGAAAAAGGCCATTCAGTCCTCATGTCTTGCCTTGATAAGATGCCATCCATATTTCACCAGCAAATGAACAATTGTGATTTGAGGAAGGGAGTATAAGAGACCTAATTTACAGTTACACATGACTGTGTAAGTATCTTGGTAATTGGTAATAACATTAAAAAAAAACAAATACTCATGACTGTCAAGTAAAATTTTGATTGTTCAAACTCCCTGTAAAAATTCTCAAACTGAAACAGCTATCCAAACTTCATTTTCCAATGTTCTTTATTCCAGTGTAAATCTGTACTGAAAATGGTGTGTTTATTTTCACTAAGTGATATTGCACATTTTCATGGTAGCTTCAATAACATGACTCCTACCTTATCGAGAGCTGCTTGTACTATGGATTCACTCTGAGTATCTAGTGCAGATGTAGCTTCATCTAGAAGAAGAATCTTCGGATTTCTTGCTAGGGCACGGGCAATAGCTATTCGCTGCTTCTGTCCTCCACTCAGCTGAGCCCCTCTTTCCCCTACCACAGTGTTAAATTTCTGAGAAAGTAGAAAACAAAACAGATGGAATGTCTCAAAATGAACTCCTTGCTTCTTTGTGCAGTTGTAAGCGCTCATCTTCCAGACAAGAGGTAGCTTTATCTGGCAGACTTGAGGATGGGCAGTGCAAACATCTATCCATCCGACACCCATCCATCTAGCCCTTGGCCAAGCCCTCCTGCCCCTATTATATACTTTATATGCCTAACTTTGAACTTACAGTTCTTTAAAGTCTTTACTGCCTTTTCTCAGAGAGTGCTCTATACCCTGGGTTTTCTCAAGGCGATCCTGTAAAACACACCTTTGCATTTACTGAGGACTGCCTGCATGTCCAGTAGGGTGGGATCACAGGTACCCACCAGGACCTCTAACGTTGCCTCCTCTGAATCCAAGACACATCCTTTGGAGCCACTGCTTGGTTCTTACTGGCTCACTCCAAAGTGACAAGTTTCAAAGGCCACTGTAGTCTTTTATTATTTAGCTGTTTCAGAGTATATATGATCAAATAACTTTCTGATAAGAAGGAACCTTGGAAAAGACTGGCACGCTAAAAATGGAACATGGTTGAGAGATGGGGATTGAGTTCTCTGAAACAGTAGAAGAATTTGAATTAAAATCCCAGGTGTGTAATTTTTCCACATCTGCAGGACCAAAAGGAAGGACATATCACCCATGACTGTGTTTTGATGTGTTTTGAATGACTGATATCACTTCCTGCTCCCACCCTGGAAGGAGTAAGGCATCTATCCACAAGACAGCGCTCAAAGCTGTGAATCTCAGTCAGAAGGAGAGCTTAAGCTCCCAGCTGCTGAAAATGGCCTTGGTTCAGGGCATATTTATTTACTTCTACTCCCTATTTCCTATTGATTGTGCAGACAGTACCTGACACAGGATTTGGATTTCAGGAACTTCTCTTTAAAAGCCAAATTCTTCTCAAGCCTTGGGAGATGGGTAGGGATGGTGATACAGCTGTGAAACATCCCTGCTCCTGAGTTAAGGCACTGACTTTTTTCCAAACTCAGACACAAATCCTTTGAGGGTAACCAAACAAATGCACAATATCTAGTCCAGAAAATCCCCAAACTGAAAGCTGCTGGAGGCTGTAAGACTATTTTGGGAAGTTATACTACAAGTAGAATTCCCATGCTCTCCCTCTAAGAAACAGGACACAGGCTTAAATGGACCTTATGTTCTTACAGTTAAAAGAAGTTCATCAACTCACATCAGGCAGTCTAGATATAAAGTCAAAAGCATTGGCTTCCTTAGCTGCTTGCTCAATTTCAGTATCAGAAATATCTTCTCGGCCATAGCGAATGTTCTCAGCTATTGTTGTTGCAAACAAAACAGGCTCCTGGCTCACGATACCAATATTTTCTCTTAGCCACTTCACATTAAGAGTCCGAATATCCCGACCATCTAGGACAATCTGAGAACAAGAGCATATGCCAAAAAAGGTGAGGAAATGCATTCTGCTCACACAGTCAATTAGTATTACTTATGTATCAGCTACAAGCACAAAAAAGACAAAAAATGTTGTCCCAAGTAGAAAACTATGTTGGGGGAGATGTTACAACTGTAGCTCTTCCATCTACTGCATAGGGTAGAAAATGGTGAGGAGCAGCAGAAAAAGACTTCAGTTTGATTTTTTTAATTGCCATTCCCCCTTCCCAATATAACAATGTTGTACAAGCTGGCTTAAAAGTTTTCCAGCTTTCTTGCATATTATTCACCCTTTTCTCATGCCCCTGTGCCAGTTTGCTGCCATTGCAGTTGTGGTTACACGATTGCCTCTGTGGCTGTACTTTACATTAGACAAAAGAAATAATCCAAGTCAACTAAAAATGAAGGGAAAGTCATTTTTAGCCTAGATTATTTGCAATGTGGTCCTATGAACACTGACACTAGCACAGAGGAGGAACAGCAACCTAAGGCATGAGGGCAGGAATGAACAACTACAGAAACAATAAGCTTAAGAAACAATGGTGCTGATAATAAATAGCTGCCTTGATACATTATGTTGTGACAGTTCATTATTAAATACTTGAAATACTTATCTATTTCCATGAGCAGTAACAACTATTAAGTAGCATTCCCCATTCTTCAACTATTAATTATAAAAAGAACATTTTTCTTAAAAATATATAGGGTTTTTTTCTCCTTTTTTTTTTTCTTTGGAAGTTTCTCATGAGAAGCATTTACCATTGACCAGATCTAGCCTTTAGTCGTAGATCAAACGTACAAATGTGCAACGATGGAAACATTTGTTGTGGGTTAGCAGATAGAGAAATGTGAGCCAAGAAAACAACGATTTAAAATAGGAAAACTCTCCAGGTTTTAGTTTACATTCAATGAAAAGGAAGCAAAACGCAATAGAGAACTTTTTGCTTAAAAAAGTTTATGGAACCTTAAAAGCCAATTGTTCACGAAAATTATTTCAAATTCAAACCTAGCACCTATTCAAAGATTCATAGCATTAACTACTTCTGGCATAGTACTGCAAGAAGGAGAAGAATAATAAAGTCAGGCCAAAAGGAGAAGATAGTTAATTTAAATTGTGGAAGTGCTGAACTATGCAGACATATGCTTAAATTCTCTAAAAAAATAAAATACAAAGTTCAGTCAGTATGGGAAATCCAGGTTTATCCTAATAGCTCTCAGTTTTCACAGTTCACTTGCAGGCACTCACTTCTCCCTCGACAGGATCGTAGAATCTCTGCAGCAACTGAACAGTAGTGCTTTTCCCACAGCCACTGGCACCAACCAAAGCAATGGTCTTCCCAGTCTGAACTTTCAAGTTTAGACCTTTGAGGATCTGGGGGGAAATAATAAATATACATACATATTTATCTCTCTCTCTATATATATTTATCGCTCTATATCTTAGTTTGACTAGTTTGTCAGTTTGTCAAGGTAACTGTAACAGTAATCAAAGCAGTAGTAAGGGGTGCAGTCAGAAAGTATGGCAATATTACTAAGGTAATTGTATTTGGGAATATTGTGGAGCACTGATACAAAAAAGCCCGCATCTATGCTTGTGAAGTGCATTAGCCTTTGAAACAGGATGGCTAAATGTCACCTGCCTTTTGGGAATGGTTCCCGGGCCCTTCTGGCTACCAAACCAAGCCTGGGAATTATTTGAGAAGATTGATAATTGGAACAGGCCAAGTTCATGCCAAGAATCATTTTAAGAGTTCTCTTGCATAGACCATTATTGCATTCCAGTGCCTGGGAAAATTCCCCAGCACACTCAAATCAACTATTGCAGACACAGCCACAATACTCTAAACTTGATAGCTCATTTTCTCCAATCTTTATGATCTGGTAGCAGTCTTGTGGTGTTACATTGCCTGACTGTCCTTCATTTTCCAATGCTTAGACAATGGCATAACAGTTAAAGAATCTCACAGAAATATATTTTTCTAAGGTGCTAAACATTATTGCTGCTAAACAAGCCTGCTTTCTTCTGCGTTTAGAATATAAATGGCTATTTTGACAAGGTAACTACTGTAAAGCCCTTAATAAATCCCAAGCCCGATTGTTCAGTGCCTCAGCATCCCAGGAAGTAGTTACAGATTAATGATATCTTTGTTGCTATTTTCACATTTAGGAACATTTTACCTTAAAAGATGTCTGTGTCATATATGAATAATACTGTGCAATTGCCAAAATATTTGGCTGCTATGGGAACTCTTCTTGTTTATACCAGGCTGATTTATAATTTTGCCTACACATGTTTTTGCAATGAGAGATTAAAATAGTTGCAGTACTGCTCTCCTCTCTCCGTGTTACATCCAGAAAGTTTGTATCTCCAAAAAGCCAGTATCCTGGTACCTGCATTGTCAAGAACTATATTCTTCATACCATAATTTCTCCAGATGTAAATAGTCACAACCACCTAATAGGCTATTTCTAACTCTTTTATGAGGCAACTTGCTGTCAAGATTAAAACTGACAATAACTGGACTTCTTCGATCTCTTTGATTTGGTGTAGCCTGGACAGGGGAGATTATGATGTCTTGCATCAATTGCTTGAAAGACTGTGGATAACTTCTACACATCTTTGCTGCTTCCTTTTGGTTCTATTAAATAACATTAATACTCAGAGTAGGAAGAGCTGTTGACTCATGAAATTTCAGGAGGACTACAAAATACTTCTTATTTCCCTCACATTTGGCCTGCAAACCCATAACATAGCTCATTGGCCTGCAGCGCATTTTTAGGAAGGATGAAGAGTCTGATATGTCACTTCTGATTTCTGAGCCAAGAGTGAAAGAAAATGCATTACACTGACGTCAGCCAGGCAGAAAGCCTAGATCTGGGTCTGTCATTCAGTAGCTCCTGTGTCCTGGACAAATACTGGCTGTACCATGGGACAGGTCTCAGATGACTGAGGTGGGAAGAGTTGTTTGAAGAAATGAACATCCACATTCTGACCCCTTAATTTGCATGTCCATCTTTTAATTGTTACTCTATTTCTATATTTTCATTCCCCAAGTTACAACAGCAGCAAATCCCTTTTCCTTTCACCTTTGTTCATGTCCTCAAAAGATTTCAAACTGTTGAATACAGTAGAGAGGTCAAACCAAGTGAATCATTACAGAAGCAGATCACCATGACATGACACACACAGCACTGCACAGTTAGGGTACTAAGAGAAGTTCAGCTGGCGAAGAATAGGGACATCTGTTTATCGACCAGTAATTTTAACATCTGCCTAAAATGACATTTGGCTTCCAAAGTTATATTTAGGATTATTTGTTTAAATAAATTTATTGATATAATTGTTGTAGAGCCTATCTCATAGGTCACTTTTCACATAGGATATGATAGCAACTCAGAACAAGCACAGGACCAGAAAGAGCAACTTAATCTAGTCCAAATGTCAGCCCACCACCACTGTGCCTACTAAACCATGTCCCGAAGTACCATGTCTACCTGTTTTTTGAATGCCTTCACGGATGGGGACTCCACCACTTCCCTGGGCAGCCTGTTCCAATGTTTCACCACACTTTCAGTAAAGAAATTTTCCTGATAGCCGGTCTAAACCACCCTTGGTGCAACTTGAGGCCATTTCCACTCATTCTATCATGAGTCACTTGGGAGAAGAGACCAACATCTACCTCGCTACAACCTTTGTAGTTGTAGAGGGTGATAAGGTCTCCCCTCAGCCTCCTCTCCTCCAGACTAAACAGCCCCAGTTTCCTCAGCTGCTCCTCAGAAGACCTGTTCCCCAGACCCTTCGTGACAGATCTTGAAAATCTGATTTTGTTTATGAGAACTCTTGTTCATAGAAATGCAGACTAGAAGCAACACATTCCTCTTACCTTTGTCCAGCACATGAAAATGGCGAGCAGGTCGCCAGTGGCAATAAACTTAGAGCTTTGTCTTTGGGCATTTTTTTTTTTCCCAGTAGTGCTAAATCTCACAAGACAGGAATTCATTTTGGATTCAACAACGACAAGAATATTAGAGAAATAATACGGATGCAGGATGCAGAATTTCAGTACAATAAAAAAATGAACACTTACTTTAACATCAGGTCTGGATGGATAACTGAAATGGATGTTTCTGAATTCAATTTCTCCTATGAGCTTGTCTGGTTTGTAGCCATCCTTAGAGCTGCTATCTATGGGTCGTTTCTAGAAAGAGGTTTTTAGAATATATTGCTAGTTATCATACTTTTGCAACTGCTATTTCAGCTGAAATTGTGCATACATGCATTTTTAAAAAATAGTATGGTGCCTTACTACATTCCCTCTGCAGTTGCAAGTCTAATATCAGAGAAAGACTTCATAAATCTCAGATACACATGCCATTTTTTGTCAGTATTCATTGTAACAAATAAAGAGGCAGTTTTCTTGATATGAATGGAAATACTAAGCGTTTCATTGGTAGGCATCTGCAGAGTTTATGTTTTAGGGAGTTTTGAATGCTTTTTTTTACATTCTCGTAAAAAGCCAAAACCAAAAACAAGTGAAAAAATACATCTAGTTGAAAGTCCTCATTTCTACCTAGATACCTACCTTATCAATAATCTGATATACTTCATAGGCAGCCCCACGTGCTTTAGCCA
This sequence comes from Cuculus canorus, assembly GCF_017976375.1. NCBI lineage: Eukaryota > Metazoa > Chordata > Aves > Cuculiformes > Cuculidae > Cuculus > Cuculus canorus. The sequence continues at coordinate 128,107,861 of NC_071402.1, forward strand.
TACTCTCCAGGTTGGGAGCTGCCTGGCCTATGGAGAAGGTTCCGACGATGACAGAGAAGAACACCTGTGGGAGGTGGAGGGAAGAACTGCAGTTAACAGAAGTAACAGAGTCACCAGGGTACAGCTGTTTAATGCCCGTCTGCTTAGTTCTTTCTAGTGCACCCTTTCTAGGAGAATTAAATACAAGAGTGAAAATTGCATTCCAAAGCTGCTTCTGCCTGCTCCCCATTTTCCTGGAGTGAATAGTGACTACTGACACAGGCTTTTGTGGAATGAATGACTTTTCTTTCTAACGCTTTCTCATTTTCTATCAAGAACAAATAGAACAAATATCATCCTCTGCTGCATTCCAGATGTTCCCAACTTAAGAGGCTTGCAAAATTTAGTCCAGATTTTCTTAACTGAAATTCCGCTTATGGGAACAATACAAAATTAACTTGACTTGCTGTGAGGAACCATATGGAAGAAAACTCATCAGAAATCACTTGAGTGTGAAAGTTAAGCCTGTAGACAAACTTTTGATGGCAAGATGATAATTAAGTACCCTCAAACCAATACCAACTTAGACATATTGGTAATGTACAGTAAATGCTTCCAGATAAACAATAAAATCCAGAGAAGACAATGTGGTTAAATGAGATCCTGAGGATTTCCCAGTACGCATTCAGCACACAAGTGGGATTCATTTAATCCTAGTGTGTAGCTTGAATTTTGCTGTCTGTCCAGATTACTTGTCTTGCTCCCTAGCCACCAGTTCTAAGCTACTTGTCTTGCTCTACCATAGCATCCAAGGCAAGTGGAAAAAGTGCAGATACTGCTTCCTCTATAGTAACTAGTGCGGGAACACAAAGTGCTGTGCCCAAACTTGTTATATCAAAGGGCATGTAAAAGTATTTCTTCCTTTAAGTTCTTTCATACCAGGTGAGTCTCTAACAGTTAATTTAGCAAGCATTTAGCAGAAAATGGAAACATATATTCCATTTGCACAACTATTTTCTTGAAATTAGTGTTTTTCAAAGTTGCAATGTTGAACTTACAATTAACACACGGCCGATGTCATAACCTTCTTCCTCATCAATGAGCTTGGTTCCATACCAAAATGCAAGTGCATAGGATGCAAAGATAAGAAATTGTGAAATTCCTAGAGATGTGTCAGTGATAATGCATTTTTTCATTCCAATACTTCTAGCCATCTCCAAGTTAGCATCATATCTGAAAGAGGAGAAGGAAACCATTAATTCGACAGGAACCATATGCCTTTCTGCCTCATATTTCCCAGTGCCTTCTTTTTAATTTAAAGGTTTTCTTCCATAAAAGCAATTAAAGTCTCACAAAGAGAACACAGATTTTTTTTCTGACAAAGGACTAGTAGGGATATAATTCCTTTGAATAAATGTGCTCTGAAATATGCTAATGACATTCTCATACTGCTATGGAAGACGTTTAGAAAACAAATGAGTAGCATGACTTCTTTATCACGATGGAAGGCAAGATACCACTCTTGAGTCATTTGTTCACATTAGTCCTGAAACAAAATCTTGAAAAAGTTTTATCAATGTTACCTATGAAAGGTAAGATTCAGTCTTCCAGATTTTAAAAAGGCAAAACCAAAAAACAAATCCCAGGCCCGATAGAAGCCAGAGTTCTCTCCTAAGCCAGAGTTTTTCTCTTACTGACCATTTTGGGAAGTCAGGAATCTTTCCCTTAGCTTAGCTTACCTATTAATAAGGCAATATAGCAAGCAAGTGAACACGTCAGTCCTGATACTGCTGTTCCAAGTTAAATGAGAGAATTATTTCTTCCAAGGATAGTTCATATTAATTCATCTATAGGTTTCTGCTAATAACTTTCACTTACTCAAGCTTATTTTGTAAAGTATAGTCTAGGATTACTATATCTTTTTACTTGTTGGAGACACGCTCAGCAGCTTGTATTTTTTTCTTAATATGTATTTTCCACACAAAACACCCCTATAGTAGGAAGACAGGAAATTCACTCAGCTGGGAAAGTGTCTTCAAACAACATGCATCTATTTTCTTCATGCAAATTGCCCACAAGCTTCCAATACTGTATTTTTTACTCAAAAATATTTTAATGTTTTGACTTGGTTGTGTTCTTAAAACCAAGCCCTATCTTCAAGTCAGCAGCATCATAGGTCCTCCAGGGAAATGAGAACTGGATTTAAGCATTGTAACAAGTACATGTAATCACTCGACTACAGAGGAGCAGCAAAGCCACTGCCAGAAGCAGAAGATAACTGAAGGTCAACCTGCAATTAGCAGAGGGATTGTGCAGTGAAAGACTGCTCTTCCTAACTCTGAGGCCATTGAAGAGCTGTGTAGGAGTAACAATACATGGTTTGCAAAATGCCTTATGCAGTCCCTGATAGCAGTTTGTCTGACTGGTCAGCTGTGGAGGAAAGAAAAGTTCTTATTGGCATTGTGAGAATGGATATTAAGGAGATTCGTGTCAGCATGACAGAAAAGTGCGGTGGTTGTGAAGTTGCGAATGTTTATTTTTAAGTTTAAGCACTTAACAGAGCTTGTGGTTTGACATTTAGGCAGGGCTTGACTGTGCCAAGTTGTGCAGACTAGTGCTGTGCAGGGATGGGGGGGGGTCCGCATTCGCAGGATCTCGAGTTTGGCTGAGGACCCCGAGGAGGAGTTCTTGAGAACCCCTGGGTAGGCTGAGAAAGCTAACCACGCAGGCGCGCTCTGGGGAAGGAATGTTCTCAAAGGTGATTGCAATATTCATGAAACTGAATGAATATGCATGACAACGAATGTATAAGAAGGCGTGGCAAGTGTGGTTTGGTGTGTGTGTTGGTGAAGCAGTAGCTCCCCACACACCCAGCACTGTATTATACCCAGCTCCCCAACCCCGGATAATGAAATACTTTGCTGCTGAATTGGTCTGGCAGTGTAGTCATTTACAGCAGCATGGAGTTACTTGGGTATCCGTTATTTTGTCTCTAGATCTCAAAAGCAAAATAAAAAAGAAAGAAAGACGTTTGAAGCAGGTCTTACCATCAGATTTTCAGAAGTCTGTATTTGCAGGGATCAGGAAGAAGATGGGGGAAGTAGAGACAACCAGCCTAGGCCTTAACTTTACTGTGCCAGCAAAAAGGGTCTTAACGGTTTTGCAACTTAAGGACAAATCCCAATAAGCAGAATACAGTGCTGTAAGATAGTCAGAGCTCAGCCCTTGGAAGCAGACAAATATAGGAGCAGGTTGCAGGACCCTGAGCTAAGGCTAACATCACCTTAGAAAGTTTGCACAAGACCAGGGCAAGCATAAGAATTCAGAAAGACAGAAGAAATTAACGGATTCTATGTATCAGGTCTTCTGATTTGCCTTTCCCAACTGCATGGTATTGGTGATGCCCTCTATTTGTGTACTGAATGTTATTGTTCATGATATGTAAGTAAACTGTGGTCAGCCATATCCACCTCACTCCTTACATGTGACTAGGGTAAACACTGGATTAGGCCGACTACTAGTGTTAAGTGCAAATCATTAAAGTAATAAAAGTCAGTGAGGTGATTTTTTTACTTAAGGCTGTTATCCAGTGAGGCTTAAATAAAAGCTCATTAATGAAAGATCAGAACAGCAGTGCACATGTCAAGCAATTAATCACATGGTTTTCTGCATTTGACTGCTAGGTAGAGAGAACCTCACCACTTTCACTTCAAATTCAACTCCAGTTCTCAATCAGAGGAGAGATTTGAGTCTATGCTGCAGTGATAACACAAAATAACCTTATTGACTGAAAAGGTCTATTTACGTACATTTATTCTCACGTGAGCTGTACACTTATGGAAGGACAAAATGACACTACAGAAATTCCTATACCCCTCCAAAAAAGAATCACCCACAAATCCAACCCCAAGCCAAAATCGTTTCCCATATTTAAAATATAATTACTATTTAAAAAACTTACTTTGCTAATGCCTTTTGTTGTCCGTTGAAAGCCACAACAGTCCTGATTGCTGTTAAAACTTCTTCTGCCACAGCTCCTGCTTTTGCATAAGCAGACAGCTCTTTAGCAGTAAGGGATGTCAGGAGCTGGAAAGTTGAAAACCAGACGTTATTGCAGTCAACTGAAAGAGTATGCACACTGCATCGGTCAATAAAGATGATCAATGTTAAAGGTACAAGTTGAGTTTTTAGGAAAGAGGGAGGCAGCTCCTTTCTGTGCCCTGAATCTCCCCAAAACTCAGCTCATTCTCTCATTATGTCTTATTAAAGTGAAAGATGCATCAGATGAGCTTCATGACTGATGCATTTTCCTCCCAAACTGAGGGCAACCTACGAACTACACCAAGATGTGCACGGGGTCAGGGAGATTTACCATGGCTGCACTAGGGGGTGCCTGAGGTATTCAGAAACTAGAGTAAGAGTAGACATTGAAGTAAGCAAGGCAGTCACATTACACCTTCTTATATTGTTCTTCCTAACTTACTCAAAATGCTTGCAGTAGGAAAAAAACCTTAGTATGTGATTAACCACTCAGGAATACAATTATACCCATTAATGTGACTATAACAAGGATAAAATATTTTCCTATCCAAAAGGAAAATCCCTCCAGATATTTCACTAATTTATATCAGTCCGATCTGCAGTAGCTGTATCTATGTTCTAGTTTCCACTCTATACATAGTAATTTGGTAAATTATTTGCAAGACATGGCATCATACGGGTGCAGATGGAAAGATCTTCATAGGCATTTGTGTCAAGAGGTGCAGTGAGGGTTGTGAGGGTGTACCTGGGCCTCCCTAGGCCTCAGCATGAGGAAACATGCGCAAGAAACACGTTCTAATGGAGATTATCCTCCTGTCACATAGCATGAGGACAGTTTAGGTAAACAGAACAAATGTGATGCGCAAATATGTGCTTGGGAATCCAGAGAAAAGCTACAGGAGGACTGGAAATGATAAAGAAAGCACGGGGTCAACTTCCCTACTTAGAAATCACACTAGGTTTCTTTTATTCTTTCCTCCTTTCCTATGTATAAGAGTTGCAAAGTTTTTCTGGTTTGCTTTGTTTATTCTCACACACTTACAGTTGACCAAACTGCTGCTGCTGCAACAAGGAGAGGGCTGACTGCCAAAATCACCAATGTCAACTTCCAACCGTAGACGAATCCTATGATAATCCCCACCAGAAATCTGGATAAAAATTGTACAAATATACAGATCTTGTCTCCGATGCCTTGATGGATAGTGTTGATGTCCCTTTGAATAACAATAATTATAAAAAATTGTTAGCTTTGAATGCCTTTTGCTCAAACTCCCACCCCGTTTCATGTTGTGTGGCCTAATGTCAGAAGCCTTGCCATTTCTAAGCCACCACAGTGAAATTTCGAACCACATCTACTGAACATTACCATTAGTCTCTTGTGTGGCCAAAACACAGAAGAAATCTCCTGTTTTTTAGGACTTATTTTATGTGTTTTCCACCATTCTCTGCTCTTTCTATGCCTTGTCACTAGGTCACAAATGACCTAGTTTCCCTATCCAGAATCTAAACTGAGCAACACAAGTAAGTAGCCAAACAGCCTCCTCACCTCCCATGACTCTCTCCAAATTATTCCTTCTGCTTAGCTCTCTGATGCATTTTATGTTCTTAATTTTGGCTACACACTCAGATCAAGGGTTATCTCAACTCTATCAGAAAAACATTATATTGAACAACCCGTTTCTCATCCAAGTTTCCCTCCCCATTATCTCCTCCCAGCACATACAGATATTAGAGCTTACAGGGGCTTCATTCAAACTTTTCTTACATTTTTCAGGATATAGCTCTGTCCAGAAAAAAGAACAACCTATCTTCGTTCATCTATGTTGTCCCATTGCATCTCGGGGTATACAACCAATCCCCATCACTAAGTCTACATAAGTCTATGGAAAAGCTCTAAGCTTGATGGAGTCCAGCCTGAGATCTGTCTGGATGTAAATGAAAACTCCTTTCCATTCAATAAAGTGTCAGAGCTCTGGAGACAGCAGATCTGCTTATCTAATACTGTCTGACACATAATTCATGGGCAGTAGGAAGCCAATGTCAGGCATTTCCAGCAAAACCCTTCCTATGCATCTATCACAAAAACTGCACAAATGAAGCTGAAAAGAGTAATGAATTTCTCTCCCTTAGAGTTGTAATATTTTGCATTTCATTTTTTCTTTTTTTTTTTCTTCTTTGTTTAAACTCTCTACAGGCTATTCTGCAGAAGACAGATGGCAGTTTTCATCTAAATGTCATACTTAGGGGTGTCAAAAATGAACAGAACCCTCACTCTGTCAGTCTAGTGTTCAGCGTTCCTATCTGGATAGTGTCAAACCAAGCCATCTCCTGATGGAGCACTGCAAAAAAGAACTTCTGCCGGATCCTTGCTGTCTGCCTCGTAGCAGCAATCAAAAACGTCCATTCTTGGATGGTGCTCAGGATCAACACAGCAAACCCAATTCCCACATAGTAGTAAGCAAACCTGTGATAAGGGAATAAAAGGCCACGTGACCTTACTGTATCTCATGAGGGAAGTTAGACACACAAAGCAACAATTAGTCTTCATTTACCCCACCAAAGTAAGCGCTGAAGCCTGTGATACATTTTTGGGTAGCCTTGAGAAAACAAATGTTTGGCATTTGCTCAAGGAATAATACAGTAAAAGAAAAATTCCCCAATAATCTGTTGACAGAATAACTACAAAGACTCTTACTTAGTCATTTCACCTTCTATATCCATGCCTGGAATTGGTGGACAGCTGGAACCGTTTACTGAAGTATCTGTCGGGATAAAAAAAAAAGTAGTAATAATTGTGGAAGCAGTATTTGTAGAAGATAAATCATGGCAATCTAGAGTCAACTGTTTGGGAATATTTTCTATTTAGCAAGTGGGGTTTTGCAAAATACATAACTGTTTGGCAAATACACATTTATTTTTTCTCAATTTCTTGTAATTACAGTGCCTGATAACTATGATACAGAGAGTGGCCACGTTCCTTTTTATGTAGCCAAATTTGAAGTTCATTCATAAAGAGCAGTAAATGCACTGCTTTTGTCTTGTTCAAGCCATGAAAAGATTGATTAAAACAATTGGGTCATTCAGAGCAGGATGAATTTTCCTCATTAGAGATTTATTCAGGTGGGCAGCATAGTATGAGGAAAAATCTTAGCCCCTGTAGCAAAACATAACTGGTATGTAGAGGAGTCCAATTTTAACTTTTTACCTTCTGACACAGTTGAGTTTATGCCGCTTAGCACAAAGGCGTTTGTCATTTCTCCAAAGATAATGACCATAAGTGGCAGCCCAGCACCATTTGCAGCAGCTGCGATCAAGCCAACTATCATCAAAAGAACATCCACCCAATCAGCATAGTGAAACTACACGAGCATTAAAAAGAGCAAAAAAAGAAAAAGAGTGAACTTGTGCCTGACAGTTTACGTATTTGTTACAGTAGAGCAAACTCAGAAAACACACTTTGTTCCCACCTACATAGTCTAAGCACTCTATGTAGGTGACACACTAACTGAAAGCAAGCTCGGAACATGAGTTTCGAACTAGGTCCCATACATCTTTAAATCAGTACTTGGTAGGGCTGCTAAGGGAATATTGGCAGAATGCACAGATCTTCTCCAGCTCGGCAGGAAAAAAACCCAGTGTATGTCCTACGTGTTTCTAAGAGATGATCTTCTCTGTTCAATATTTTGTGTTCCAGTAAGTTACATATTTACTAAGATAATGCCTTTGAAATGTAACCAACAATAAGTTATCGACCACCATCTGGGTTATATTTACCAGTAGAAAATGTTTGCAACAGGGATTGTATCCTAAGGCTTTGAACATTTGTATCCTGTCTACCTTTGAACATTTGTTTGGTTTAAAGAAGGATGTGAATTTAAACCGCAGTAGCTTTTCCTGGGTGTGGTTAATCTGAAATCAGAACATTTTATTCCTGACTGTTCTAAACCTCTTCCGAAGTATAAATTGACATGGAATAAACCAGAGAAGAATAAAACTTCTTATTCCAGAATAAGCAAGTTCACATGTAAGAATTATACAGGAATAGCTGTTGTATAGAAAACTGACACAGACATGCACCGCTTGTTCCTTCAAACAGCAGATACCTCAGATGTCAAACACAGGATAAAACCTTTATAAATAGAGCTAAAGTAAGGCCTGTGAAGCGTCTACATCCTAGATCAGCCTCAGGAGGACTGAGTTTCAGCCTTCAACAGCACTAATGCTGAACTGCTCCAAACACTACCAATAAAGAGGTGGGAATCTGACCTAACAGGTCAAATGTTAAAAAGAGCCCTAACACCAGCGGTAGTACTGCATAGGTCTCAGGTGTCTTCTCCAGTTCCAATTTTCTATTCATTGCAATTCATAAATAAAAAACTCAAAATGGCAAATAAATACAATATAAAACAACCATCAAACTGGACACTAACCAATTCAAAAATGCCAACTGCCTTTTTCTCTGGCTTCTCATTTTCTTTCCTAAAGGAAAACACAAGAAACTAATTAAGATGAGCTTTTTCTAGCAAAGCCGTATTAACACCCCACCCTCCATCCAATACATCAGTGGCCAGTGTGTTAATTTCAAGGAATACCTACGTTTTTTTCCCGGGCTTCAACTGATCACTTTCTCCAAGATTTTCATCATGTTGGGAAGAGGGGTTGTCATATTCCTTGCTTGCAAATTCTATGAAGTAAAAAACAGATGTCTTACAAAAATAATATCCCATCTTTTGCACTAGTTGTTTGTCTTGTAGCTGTTACTGCTGATTCTTTTGCAGTAAATCTTAAAGACCGGATGTTACTCATGTTTGTGGAGCAACCTAGCAATTTTTTCTTGAAGTTTCCTTTCAATTCAGTTTGTTTTCTTTACTCCAAAAAAAGCTTCCAGCTCCATTTCTGAGATGGAATAAACCCTTCATTTTTACAATTGAAATATATTTATACAGAAAGGCTATCAAAGACTAAAATCAAGAATTAATTAATTAATTCTGCAAACTCTTATACAAGAAGCAGCCTCTACTGAAATAACTGGAACTGCTTATAGTGAAGGCTATAATTGCTGTAGGTAACACAGAATGGATGGGAGTTAACTGAAGAAACATGTCTTTGCCCATAATAACCATCTTCGTTATTTCTTTGTATGGCAGTAGTTGCCACACATCCCACTTCCATTGTACTACAGGCTTTAGAAATCTACACAAGAGAAAAATCACACCCCACAAAGTCTATGATTCTAAATGCATAAAATGATACATAATAAATGGATAAAGAAACTGATGAGTAGACACAATCAGGACCCAGCTGTACATTTACCTTATCTGCCGACTTATTATGAAAAGATTTTTCCACATACCGTTTTTATCGTCAGTCAAAGTATAAAGACTGGTTTAGACAACCTTTTGAAGGGAATAATGTGCTTCCTAAGGGAATAATGAGCTTATCTAAGGAGCATTTTCAAGCCCAGGCCAGGATCCACCTAGTTTTACCTACGTAAATGAATTTTGTTGAACTTGGTGGTGGAATGATTCCTGCATAAACATGTTCTAGGCGGTGGCTTTAGTTCACTGAAAACTCATTATGTTATCTGCTATAAAACCACTAGGGTAATCAGGAAATTCTTATAATGCACCTTCAGATTTGGAGCTGTGGCATATCTTCCTCAAACGCACGCATGGCTTTCATGCCTGTGCCTTACCAGCATCAGAGAGGTTCTTTTCTGTGGGATTTACAAAATAGTCCTTCATTTTTCTTCTTTGTTGTACGCTTATGAGATAAAGTCACGTTAATCAAGACCTGCATTAAAAAAGCAACAAAACATCTAAAAATAGTACATATTCAAAGAGTTCACAATAAAATACTTGTGGGTTTTTCCATGACTCATTACATGTCAGTCTCAATATTGCCCTAGTTAAATATAATGACTAAAACACCTATGTAACAGCATGATAAAGAACTACTTTAAATGAGATACCAAGAACAGTGGAAACTATTATAATAGAGTCTAACTCAGTTGCCTGTTTTAGTAGTCTTTTATGCTAAATCCTTAGAACATTCATACCAAGTTGTTGTCGATAATCTATTACAGAACAGAGGATTTCCTTAATTATCTTGAGTTTGATCAAAACTTATTACATTCATAAGGTGATCATGATTACGATAAAGACTAAAGACAGACGCACACATTATGCCACACACCAAGTAAGATTTAGAGGTGGTAAATAACCGATGTGCCAAACCCCCAAAACACCCAACATGCAAATTTGATTAGAATCATCCATGACTTAGAATCATAGAGTACTTTGGGTTGGAAGGGACGTTAAAGATCATCCAGTTCTAATCCCCCTGCCACGGGCAGGGACACCTCCCACCAGACCAGGCTGCCCAAAACCCATTCCAACCTGGCCTTGAACACCTCCAGGGATGCGGCACCCGCAGCTTCCCTGGGCAACCTGTGCCAGTGCCTCACCACTCTCACGGTGAAGAAATTCTTCCTTACATCTAGTCTAAACCCTCCCCTCTCCAGTTCACACCCGCTGCCCCTCGTCCTATCACCACAAGCCTTTGTAAACAGTAGGCTAAAATAACGATAACAAAAGGCATAATCAACCTGACATTAAAAAAAAAAAATATTATTTTTTTAATCATCCTTTTGAACAGCCTCTTGGCTGCGTTTTCCCCCCCTCCCCGCCTCACCTGCCCGAGCCCAGCCGTGTGCCCAGCCCCGCGGCCGCAGCCCGGTCCCTGCGGGGGGGGGGGCCGAGCCGCCCGCACCGCTACGGCCTTTATAGCGCCGGGCACCGCCCGTGCTCCCGCCCCCGGCTCAGGGTTCAGGTGAAGGTCAGTGCCACAGCGGGGCAGGAGGAGCCGCGGCCAAGGATCCCGCGGAGAGGTTTAGAGTGATTTTTTTTTTCTTTTTCCTTTTTTTTTTTTTTTTTTTTTTGATGAGTCAGGGCACTCCCGGTTTCAGTACAGGATGGGAGATGATGGGATTGAGAGCTGCCCTGCAGAGAAGGACTTGAGGGTGCTGGTCCATGTGAGCCGGCAATGTGCACTCACGGCCTAGGAGGCCAACTGTGTCCTGGGCTGCATCAAAAGAAGCGTGGCCAGCAGGGCGGGGGAAGCGATTCTCTGTTCCTTTCTTGTGAGACCTCATCTGGAACACTGTGTCCAGTTCTGGAATCTTCAACATAAGAAGGATATGGAGCTGGGATACTAAGATGATTGGAGGGCTGGAGCACCTCCCATACGAGGACAGGCTGAGATGGGCCTGTTCAGCCTGGAGAAGAGAAGGCTCAGAGTAGCTCTTATAGCGACCTGCCAGTACCTGAAAGGGACTACAAGAAAGCTGGGGAGGGGCTGTTTACAAAGGCTTGTGGTGATAGGATGAGGGGGAACAGGTACAAACTGGAGAGGGGCAGGTCTAGACTAGACGTGAGGAAGAGTTTCTTCATCATGAGAGTGGTGGGGCATTGGCACAGGTTGCCCAGGGAGGTTGTGGCTGCCCCATCCCTGGAGGTGTTCAAGGCCAGGTTGGATGGGGCCTTGGGCAGCCTGATCTAGTGGGATGTCCATGCCCATGGCAGGGGGATTGGAACTAGACGATCTTTTAAGGTCCCTTCCAACCCAAACTATTCTATGATTCTATGATTTTGACCTGCAGGCTCCTGCCCTCAGAATCCCCCTTGGAAACAGCCTGCAGGGCTCTAGCCTGGCCCCATTATCAGAGTACCACTTCCCACCTTGAGTCTCATCTTTATGAAAACTAGAAGAATTTTAGTTTTGAAACCTGTGCTCATAAGCAGAGGTGAAGGAGTATTTGAAGAAGTGTCAGTTATCCAGTGAAAACTTCAGGCTTGTGAAAGCCATCTGCAAGGTCATGCCCAACTTGGGGAATTGATTCACTGCATTAGGCAAATTTCAACTAAAAGGAAAGATGTGCTGGTGAATTTGAACTAAGAAATGTTATTACAAGAACTGTTTTCATTTCACACTTCTAAATTACGTGAACAAACATAGCTAAAATCATTAATGTTTTTAGAGAAGCTAAGAATCATAGAATGCTTTGGGTCTGAACGGGCTTTTACAGATCATCTAGTCCAACCTTCCTGCAGAAGCAGGGATGCCTTTAATTAGATTGAGTTTCTCAGAGCCCCATCCAACCTGACCTTGAACGTTTCCAGGGATGGAACCTCCACTACTTCCCTGGGCAACCTGTTTCACTGACCTCATTGTAAAGAATTTCTTCCTTGTAACCGGTCTAAATCTACTCTCACTTAATTTGGAACCATTACTCCTCATCCTATCACTGCACTCCCTGATAAAGAGCCCCTCCCCAGCTTTCCTGCAAGCCCCCTTTTGGTACTGGAAGACTGCTATAAGATCTCCCCAGAGCCTTCTCTTCTCCAGGCTGAACAGCACTGGGTCTCAGCCTGTCCTCATAGGTGAGGTGCTCCAGCCCTCTGATCATCTTGTGACCCTCTTTCAAACCTGCTTCAACAGCTCCATGTCCTTCCTGATCTGAGGACCCCAGAGCTGGATGCAGCCTCATCAGAGGTCAGGTCTCATCAGAGCAGAGTGGCAGAATCAGCTCCCTCCACCTGTTGTCCACACTTCTTTTGAAACATCACATTTTGCTCATTTAGTTCCTACCTCTTCACCACAATTTGTGTTGAATTTTTTTTTTTTTTATCAAAAGTAAGACTGTTTCTTGTTTTGGGTTAGCTCAGCCTTCACACTCCACCTCCCACTCTTGGAAGAAATCAGGCAAACAAATTGCATTTTCTGCACAACCCTAAAAATAACAGTTCCTTCAGCTTCTCCACCTGCACATATTGGAAGCTATGTCATTTGCTTCCAGTAAGGCTTTCAGTGTTTATGAAGAATAAACTCCTAGTTATTTTCCCATCCACTCAAATGCTATTATCCTAAAGCCAGTCCCAGATAATTAAACTAGTTACTTGGTTTATGTTATTCATGAGTAACAAGTTCAGGACTCTGCCTAAATTAAGCTTCCTTTTCTGCCTTCTCCACAGGACTCAGGTTACATTTTGCATGTTGGTTATGATGCCCTGAAAGAAACATGGAAGAAAAGGCGTTATTAGGCATTATCGCTTCCTGTCCAGAATATTCAGTTAGATGTTCAGTTATACTCTGTATGTCCAGTTAGATTCAAACTCCTACATGTCAGACCTATTACTTTTTTAGTACTTTATCTCACCGTCTTACCCAGAGTTTATATTACTGACTCAGCATTAAACCTGCACAACACACATCCATGACTGTGTTCTTTGTTCCAGAATATTAGTGAGAAGGTTTGGCTTCTGCTGCCATGAAGAATTTGAATTCACAGATTTTTAGGAAAAGAACATCAAGCTGAAGTACTTCACTATCCCAGCTCCCAAGGTTCACAGCTATATTTAGTATTTCCTTCACCAAAAGCAACAGGAATTTCTTATTCATCTCAATGGGGGTGAGAACAACTCTTCATGTCTCAGTTTTTTTTAAAACAGGTGAGTAACTGTTATTTTCAGAAGAAACCATCATCACATTTAAGATTTTAAACACAGCAACATCCCACCTAGAAAGCAAATGCCTGGATTTGATGCTAGATGTGGGACTGATGAGACACATGGGTAACAAAACAGAAGAACAGAGGTAGCATGAACCTCAAAAAACTGTCTTGAACCAGTTTTCAAAGCTCTTGGGATCTCAGAGGTCCTACTTGGGATGCCTGACACCTCGGAAGTATTTGGTACCTCTGAAACATAGACGCTTCCACTTTTCAAAGCTTTGTTGTCAGTTATTCACAAACAGTAGCAGTAAAGCGTCAATTACAATTCACATCCATTGCTCTACTGCATGCCTGGTAAGAAAAAGCCTCAGAGTTCTTCTCCATAGAAAAGTCAATCCAAAAAGGGTGTGCGAGATGAGCAACTGCTGATGCAGAAAAGAGAAGCATGGGGTGTTGAAAAGAAAATTGTTTTGTTCCCTGCACCCTGCTTCTTCCTTTGGGAGTGGTTATACTGTATGCAGGTTAATGATCATCTCCAAAGTGGAGGAGCCAGGGGAAGACCCCAAGACATAAACAGATTAAAAAAGAAAATGAAAGAAAGAAATAGTCTCCTGGAAAAAGATTTGTAGTTCAATTACAGCTAGCTACTCTGTGCTTAGATAAAAAATAAATAAATTAGCACAATCTGACATTGTTGCAGAAGCAGAAATTCTGGACTATAACACCCACAGGCCAAGCAAAGAGACTACCATCAATAGAAGAAGGCACAGAAATAACAAGAGTAATAGTAGTTTATAGTAATGCCTTTGTGATTTTGGGGGGACACACATTAGAATAAAATATAACGTGGTCTGCAGAGGAAATAGTGTTTCTTCTTTTACTCAGAAATATTTGTGCAGCTTTGTGAAACACTCAGTGCTTCTTAAAAGTATTCTATTCCGAATAGACAATATACACCCATGCCTCCATGTGTTTGGTTCACGTGTCCAAAAGTGGCCTGTGACAGGAAAAGCAATACTAAACACCGTCAAGTATCATTAATTAACACCAGCATAACTGACTGAGCTAGATAAGAGATCTGCTTTCAAGAGCTATTAATCATAAGCACAGCATTATTAAAAACAAACAAACAAACCCACCTAAAAAATCTCCAAAACACAAACTGGAAATGAAAACTCATTTCCTCTGCAAAGTGTTAACATTGAAAAGAACACAATGTATGGTATGCAAAAGTAGTAGCACACAGCTTTACTGGGACAGTTCCTCAAAGCAGCAAATACAAAGAAGGTGTATTATATTTTACAAATGTCATAGCTGCTTACTACTTTTTGACTTCTGCAACAGACCAGAAGAGCACCAGGAAGAAGATCAACAAGACACACCCAGCCTGCACCCACAAGCCATGTATGGGGAGTCAGGGCTACTATTTGACCGTTAGCTCAATTACAGCTGATCACCTACATTTTCCTGTGTCTTGGTGATAATTAACAGGATGGAGCTATAAAAGACCTTTATCTTTACTTATCGCTCTGTGGTGTTAGTTGTTTTATGACTTTTGCATCTGCGTTGTAATTGAAATTCAGCCAGAAAAGACTTGCCAGAATCACTTATAAAATAAAATTAAAAAGTCTTGTTTCCTTATTTATTTGTCAGAAATCAGATCAAAATGGAACACTGGTGCATAGGCTTTGTGGACTTGTCACTGTTAGTTGCAATCAGTTCAGTACGGGGCGTATGTATTGTACTCAAGATCAATGGTGATATTACTACCAATGGTAGTAGCTATAGTTATATATAGTGTAATACTTTGGTGGACATAAAAGGAGTGGCTTATTGTCATCTGGACATTCATGGAGTAATAGGTTATGGATGTTGGGTTATGAATATGTGACTTATAAATATATCCTACATAGTTCAATTTGTCAGTATAAAATGAACAGAAAGATTCTGCCTAAGATTAGTTAACGTCTAGAGGGTGGAAGAGAAGTAGGGTTTTCTCCATCACTGCCTGACTTATCGAAGTTGAGCAGTACAAACTGGCTGTACTGAGCAGCCACAGGGAACAAAAAGGACTCTCTTGTGTAGCAGTGTGGGTTTCTGTGTCTTTCAGAAGAGACAGTCTTTTCCCCATTCTCTGTCACAGTGAACCACGCTAAACTCAGCTGGGGTAGTACAAAACAGAAAGCCCACACTTTCAGAATACCAACTAGTACAATGAGGATGGGGTAAATTCTGTTCAATTACACCATTGGTTAAGCAAGTTAAAAAGTTTGAGGATATTAATAAGATTTGTAAACTAGAAGTTAAGATGTTTTCTAGTTTCTTTACAGGGTGCAGCTAACTAAAATAAAGTAATTCTCCAGACCAAAGACAAATTACATATATATTACTATAGCATTGGCAGCTGCAGAGCTAAGAGAGATTTAGTGCAATGGATGGAGAAAATCTGGGTAGAAGTGAGTGTTGGGAAAATGAAAAATCAGGTAGAATTACACCAAAATCAATTATGTTACACCATTTCGTGAACTTTCTGAGAAGGACTGAACTCTGTTGTCTGAAAGTCCTCATGCAGTAGCCAAGCAAAACAATTATCTGGTTTTCTGGAAACTGGGGAGCAGGAACGTATCTGATTATTTTAACTAAACAGAATTACATGAAATATAGCTATTTAATCATAATTGTTTCTAAACAGAACAACTTGCTAGAATTTATTGAGGCTGAAATGGTTTTGTAAGTTCTTCATAGTACACATATGGTCAAATTAAAAAACCAAGGAAATGCATTTTATTCTCTCTTGTAAAGTTGGCACGTCTGTCTTAGAGGGGACTTAACTGATAAGGGTGAGGAATTTGCAGATTTCTCAAGCAATTGCTATAATTCTTCTTGCATTAAAAAAACTTGGGTCAATGTGGTTCATTGCTTTCTATAAAAGAAGGGAAAATACCACTTTTTTTCTAAGTAATGGAGTGATATGAGCAGTAAGATCATAGGAAGCACAGAAGGCAGTTGTTCTGGTGAACACTTTATATACCTTAAACAGGAAGATTTCATACAGTATCAAAATGGTGACTGAAGCTGATAAGGACCTATAGAGATAATTCACAGGACTGACTGTCAAGTTATACACCTATAGGTGTATAAAGACAGGGAGGAAAGAATGGGAAAGGGAGGAGGGACTGCCTTACATAATAAGCAAGTTACTTATTCTAAGGCTTTCCCTGTATCAGGAGAAAGACAAACCAAGGGGTTTTGGTCTGTCACATCAGGAGAATTAGGAAGATGATATTTCATTAGTCTAGCTAAATGAAAGGACTAAAGAGACAACTATATTCCTGGGCATCTGTTGGGCAACATAGGTAAGAGGAGGAAAATGCCTCTTAAATTCTTGGAAGTTACCAGAAACAAAGTTTTCTTTCAAGAGGTGAAACTCTTGAAACTCTAACTGGAGATGGGGTTTTCTATATTTAATCCTGGGAAGTAAAATGTGGTCAAGGAAGAAAATCTGCATGAAAGTGGTGGTGAAGTTATGAAGTTCATGATTCTTTAGAAAAAGGAGAGGAATTACAACAAAATGAAGAAAATAAGTTTGAGTATAGAATTATTGTTATTCACGGAAAGGCAGTCTAAGGGCAAAGTTGATAAAAAGAGTGGCAATAAATAAAATTTTTTTATGGACTTCAAACACAAATAAGAGGTTATTCTTTTATGCAGAAGCACAAGATCCTTATGTAGAAACAATCTATCAAGAAGTAGATATTAGGAATGGCTTTGTAGGCAACTCTTCTGCAGAATATAATCTAGGAGATATACTGAATGGAAAACTGAACAGAAGCCAGCATTGTCAAACGTCCGTGGAAAAAAAAAAAACCCAAAATTTACGAAAACACAGAAGAGTCATATGTGAAACACATGGAATAGTGTTTTCTTTGTGTAGTGCTGTTAAAGCCTCAGCTAAACTGCTGTGTCTAATTTTGGTTGTTTCAAGAAAGATGTTTGTGATAGGAATTATGGAAGAAAGCAGAATTGAAGGGATATGAAAGACATGACCTCTGAGGAAAGACAGATGGAATTTGGTTTGGTGTGGTGGAAAAACATGCAAATAATTTTAGGAAAATATGAGAGGCTGTTGCAATAACAGTGTAGTCCAGTGTCTTCCATATCTACTGTGGCACTGAATTACAGTCAGAAAACCAGAAAACAGATATTGGGAAAATGGTATTATCTCTATAGATAGGTAAGCACCAGACCAGATTACTGATGGAGCTGCTGGTGTCTTCCCTTTCCTTTCTTTTTCCCTTCCTTTTCTCTTCTCTTTTTTTCAGGTCAAGTCAAGCAATTGTTTACAAGGAAAAATTTAGTATAGATGATTTTTCCTTGAGAATCAGGGAAGGATGAAATTACCTACTCTGATCCTCATCATCTGTACTTTCTCTTGTGCGGATAAACACAATGAAGGACAAAATGGAACAAAAGTGGTACGTCTTGTATTTTGATTAAAGACATGAGTTTAGGTGTAAACTGTATCTGTGGAACAGTTGGTGAGAGTTTTAGTGACAGTTTCTACTTCTGAGAGATAGAAAATAGGACAAATGGCAGAGTGACTTCACTACCCAGTCGATATCCTGGGTGAGTCATTGGCATGGCTTATATATTAACTTTCAGGCTTCTTTCTGGAGTGAACCAATTAGTTCACTTTCAGAGGAAAGTGGGATTTGGTTTGAGAATAATTTATTCCTGAGTTTGCTCCCAAGAACTAATTTCAACTGGACAATTTTGTTTCTTTTCATCTTCTGCAGTCCTGGAACATGATCTTTGTGCCCTCATTTCTCCACATTATCATGATATATGCTGGAGCATGGAATGCATATCCTTCACTTTGGGCTAGGGCCCCTCAGTACAGTAAAGACATTGAGGTGCTGGAGCATGTCTGAAGAACAGAAACAAAGGTGATGAAGGGTCTGGAGTGCAAGTCTTATGAGGAGTGGCTGAGGGAACTGGGGTTTTTTAGTCTTTATAAAAGGAGGTTGAGCGCAACTACCTGAAAAGAGGTTGTAGCAAGGCGGGTCTTGGTCTCTTCTCTTAGGTAACAAGTGTTAGGACTAGAGAAAATGACCCTAAGTTGTGCCAGGGGGTGTTTAAACTAGATATTAGGAAATATTACTTCCCCTGCCCAGGGAAATGGCCCAGTGGTTTAAATACCTCCTCGGAGGTATTTAACAATGTGTAGATGTAGTGCCTAAGCACATGGTTTAGTGATGGGCTTTGCAGTGTTAGGTTAATGGTTGGACTTGAAAACCTTTAAGGTCTTTTTGAGACTAAAGTATTCTGTCATTTCATACTGCCATGCATTGTGGCTAGTCTGGATGCTGGCTACCATGGAACCGAATTCTGGTTCAGAGGGAACAAGACTGAGGAGAGGAACAAAGTATTACACCTGTCTGCCACATAGATAGCTTGTAAGGAGAGGCAGAACAAGAACTTCGTGTCCCAAAGCTGACTTAGTGAAACCCCCATGCTTAAAAAGATGCTGGCATCCTCTAGATATCTTCCCCTTTTGAGTACCATGTCCTAGACCCGCAGTTAACAGTATAATTTCCGTTATCTACCTCTTCCTCCTTCCACTTGAGAAGTAACAGTGTTCACTGACCCTTGTGCACTCTGCAGATATTCAGACTGAGATCTACCTTCTTTTCCAATAAGTTCCTGATCCAGTCCTTCAGCTGACAGACAACAAGAGTTTAGAAGCATGTTTTTTCTGGTGTAATCTTTAACAATTTGCTCTCATAAGAGTGAAGGAAACCCTTCACATGGACCGGGGAGTGCTCGGGCAACTGCAGGGGCTAGTGAGATACAGATCCTGTGTTTTGTTCTGTTATTGTAAACTCTAGATCAGGACTTTCTGTGCTGTTTTCATGCAGAGCTGAAGTTTTAGCTCTAACTGTGTTTGCAATATTAAACTGGTTATGTAAATTTACATTTCTGTATGCATCACTGCACAGTCATGCAGCCTTTCACCAACTTTCCTTCAGTTATACTACTTACTAAACAGATTACAAGAACTCTGATGAACTTCTCTTTGGAATTAAATTAATGCGGGCATCAGAAAGGACTGATGAAGGATTTTTGCTTTTAAGGAGGAGTTGGTGCTTCCAAGGTATGCATAAGAACATACCTGAATAGCTTTTAAAGATTCAGGAAGTGATTAGGCTTTTCTAGCTGACAACAGCCTGCCAAAACAATTAGCCTATCAAAGGCTAACTTTTGAAATGCATTGATCTCCCTTAGGTGCCTGTGATTATGAAAGAAAGGGCAAGAAGCTTAAAAAATAACTACAACTGCTTCCATGTACTTTTTAATTCTTCTTTATTCTTTTCAAAAGGGTGTCAGTTTGCCTCTACTCTACTACCAAAATCTATTTGAAGCTCCTGAAAGGTCTCATAATTGTCTAATGAATGGCAGTACAGGAATAAATTCAGGTAGCACATTAGTTAATTAAGTGGCCCATAAAATAACTTAAATTCTGAGAAACAATAATTCACTTTAAGGGATCTTTAGCCAGATTGCAGAATGGTAGTAAAATAGAAATTCTAAAAAGTAACTATTTAGGATCCTTTTCACCAAAAATAAACTCAAAGAAAAAGAAGATATTCAGTTTTAAAATGGTTGTTACTCAAACATTACTCTGATTTATTGATACAAATTTATTTAGGTCAATGAAAAAAGAAAAAGATTATTTTTCCTCCTGTTCCTCCTTACAACAATCTATGTCATTCACTAGGACCCAGTTGTACTATTCTGATGAACTGATGCTTATGGAAATAATTAGAAGATCCCAGCTGCACTACTTATTACTAGATATCCTCGAAGTCAATATGCACTGTGTGTTTTCCTTTTTGATGTCATTCAAAAAAGCTTTAATGAATTACAGGTAAATTCATACCATATGTCAAGGGCAGTAATCAGGAGGAGCTTTCAGACTGTATCGCTGTGAATGCATTGGATTTTTTTTTATTTAACTCTGTCTGTATTGGACTGTATCCTATAACCCATAAGAAGACACAATCTGAACATTTATCATTCAGTTTTACACCTTCATGCCATTTCTATTATAAGGCTGTGGAACAGCAGCATCCTGCAATATTCTACTACCTATAAAACTGGTAAAAATGAATCTAGGCTCAGAACACAGGTATTTCTCCTGAGAATTTTGAGATTTAATTAATTTTTAATCAAGAAAGCTATTATTGTCTCTTTTCCAGCCCCTGACCCCAGCATGAGCTTATGATAGCTTTAACCAGAGTCCAACAGGGAACAATTCCTCTCTTGCCAAAAGCACACAAAAAGTCCAGCCATGGAACAAGATAGAGCCAAGATTTACTGAAGTGCTAAACATGATCAAGAGACAGGGAGAGAAGTTGTTCACCACTGCAGCTCAGAGCACTGTGGGGCACAATATTTAAATTCCGGCACTGATGGACGTGTGTTGTGGGACTGGCTCTGAGTTTCCCACGGGATAAGGGTGTCCCAGTGCCAGGACACAAGCCCTGCTGCTGCAGGAGAGCAGAGATGCAGTCGTGGTGGGATGCCCAAGAGCTAGCAGGGCACTTCAGGTCCTGCTGTTGGTCCAATTAATGCCAAGTTGTGTACACAGCATGGGGTGATATTTCAGGCAAAATTAGACACCTGGTGATTAGCAAATTGCTCTTGCTAATGGGGGAGGATAAAAATTATTTTTAGAAAATTAAGGGTCTGCAGTTTTCTCTTCTATGGCCTATACTAGGAATGGGATTCATCTGACAGACTTGGATATCTACATTTATGTCACTAAATGTTGATGCCTGCATATGAACTCTAGGTCCAAATTCCCATTATAGTCAACAAGAGTCTCGTAGATAATGTAGATATCTACTGTAAGGTGAGCTTACCAGTTTCCTGCACTCTGGATATCTCACTCCGTAGACTAGATCTTCATTAACAGCAAGGGGAGCTGGACACCTTCTTAGCAAGCAGACACCTAAAATGATGTGTCTGATTGTTGGAACTAGAGAATCTTTTACCCCAAACCATTGTATAACTGTGGGAACTGTATCCCACCTTGAATGTAAGGGGAGCATTGTGGCATTTTTTCCAGGTGAAAGCCTGTAAAGAAGATGATTTAGGACAGTCAAAACTCTCAATAAGCACACTATTTGTCTGAACAAACTAGAATCCATTCAACTCTAGCATTCTCTTGAAATGTCGCACTGGCAGAATCACAGTAGTCTTAGTTGACGTCTTCATGGAGACTCCAAAAAATTTAGATTTAGTTTAGGATAACTGTGCTTCTTGCTGTCTGAGACTAAGTGTGTGGGCCTCATCCTTTCAAAGAAACCCCATCTGACATGGTTAAACCTTGCATTATAAAAAGCTGTGCTTGTGGTTGTTTCCTTCTGCTGATATTCATTTCACATGCCAACATGTGTTTTGAAAATATTATGAGTTTAAAGTCACCAACAACACTGAAAAAGAGTGGTGACTTTGGTAAATATTATGGACTTGCATTTGGTGATTTGAGTATTTACATGCATAAAAGTCATGTGGCGTGTGCCAATGGTCACAGGCACTGAAAGAGACTAGCTAAAATCCATCTGTTTTTAACCACATTCATTAATCGCTCCTGTTTTGATGGTCTATTTTATGTAAAGCCAGGGATGTTACTGTGTTGGATAAAATTTGGTGTTACAGGTCTTCATTAAAATATCTTCACTGAGGAAGAAAAAAATGTAGTATCATGGGCAAGACTTATCCTAGACATTAAGGTAGATTTAATTAAAAAAAACATAAAATAATGACATTCATCTACACCAAGGTAGCATAATATTGACAGTGTAACTGGCAAGAAAGAGTTACAAATTGAGTAGAGTCAAGGAGAGAGGCATGTCTTGTTTTGCTTCACTTTATTTTTATGAATCATAGTGACAGGCTAAAGCGTGTATTATGACTTTAAAATTCCATGTAGGTGAATAATAGGAGTGAGAAAACATGAAGTATTTCTGAAATGCTGCTGTCATGACAGCTTTGATATTTCTATAGCATTGAATAGAGTTCAGCTTATTTCCCAATGGTTGTCACCTTGTAAAGAAGTAGTCTTCCCATGGATTTCAGTAGGAAGAGCACCTTGCAATAAATGCAGCATTCAGAGAAGTTTTCAAAATGTATTTAAAATTGTTTTGTGGGCAAATTATTTTTTTATATAGCTACAGAAAGGCAACAGTTTTTCCCATATAATTTTATTAAAAAATATTCTCCAAATGTCTAGATTATTTTTATACTCTTCAAAATACTACAGTCCAAAAACTTTCCTAAAAATATTGCAAATTGAAGGTTTAAATTATCTTCCTTAAGATAGTATTTGAAACTTTCTGTACAGAGTGATAAACATGGAAATTAAGGAGTGTTATTGTATTACCAGCAGCTGCTTTGATCATATCCTGAATTAAACTGAGCAGAAGTTCTTTCATCAAAAGTTAGAGGATTCAGAGGAGATGCAAATCAGACACTGAAGTGGTTGATTCAGTTTTGATTCAAGGAATTGAATGTCAAGAATTAAACTGATACTCCACACAAAAATTTCCTTGTGTTAAATCCCTTATATTACTCCTGGGGGCTTATAACAATAAGAACTTTGCTCTAAATCTTTTGCAAAACAATTGTTAGAGATGAGATGGTCTAGAAAGTTATGGTTTGTTTGCTTTTTTAGCTCTTCTACCACTAACTCGTGTGACCTTGGGCAGATAGTTTTCTCTTCCTATT
The DNA here is from genome assembly GCF_017976375.1 of Cuculus canorus. NCBI lineage: Eukaryota > Metazoa > Chordata > Aves > Cuculiformes > Cuculidae > Cuculus > Cuculus canorus. The sequence goes on from NC_071402.1 coordinate 128,131,184, forward strand.
TATTGAAAATAGAGGATTTCATTTAAGTTATTAAATATTTGCCTGCTTATGAAGTGGAATTTATGAAATACGCTTTTCCTGATCCACAGAAGTACTGTGAGAATGCAAAGAAAGGGTAAAATGCCCAAGTTCTACAGACAAAAAAGTCAGATATGTACCTGATACTAAACATAAGGCAGTAAACACACAAAAAAATCCCCAAACAAAACCAACCCCCTCAACAAAATTCCAATAAAATTTTCTTTTCTTCTGAGGAGGTGAAACGTATGGGATAAAGCTCTGAAGTATAGATTTTTCCTTGTGAATTGCAGTTGCCCACAAGAGATAATCTAGCGTTTCTCTGGGGTTAGCAAACATGTTAAAGTCAAGGTCAACTTTCCCATTGAGCAGAAGAACTTATTCACACAAGGCACACTTGTTCAGATTTAGCTGAATGTTACGGTGTATGAAAGAAGATGCTGACCTTTCCAAGAAAGCACAGAACTGTACCAGGCAGGTCAGGAAAACCTTGGCGAATCTGGAAGGCTACAGCAGGATATGCCATCTGTTTAAAGACCAGATATATTGTAAAGAATTTTGTATATTGTAGATAGTGGAAGAGCTACTATTGCATTGTATGAAAAAGTCACCCTCCATCCTTCATTTGCTCTTCTGTGTGTTGAATGATTTGATTAAAAGAGAGGAAAAAGAGCTCAGTAGCTGAAGTCGACACTGTTTCTTAGCTCAGTAATAACCCTGCCATGACAGTAAAACAGTAGGGATACACCAGTGGCAACCTCGTAAGAAAAAGCAAAACAAGTTGGTGAATTATCAGTATGCAGGGACACGTGCATGTACGAATACACTCGGCCTGACTTTGCAGCAGCCAGCATTTGCAGGCTGGGCTCTAGCTGCACCACGTGACATGAATGTGAAGGGCAAACTAATTAAAAAACTTTAAACACTGCTCTGAGGTCATTCCTGTTTACCTCGCACTATGAAAGACGTGCTCTCTGTTGCATGCTCTATAGTAATAACCAACCGTATAGAAAGGCGTTGTGGCAACCAGGGTACCTCCTGCTCTAATTCCTGGGGCTATTCTTTCTCCTCTCTGTCCTCAACCTCAAATAACTCCTTTCTCCTACCACTGGTCTCACCAGCCTTCTTGGGCAGCTTCTGGCAACTGTGCTTGTCACTGCCTCATGACTTTCAAAGGTCACCAAGGACAGGTGCCCCTGCTGCTGCTCTGCATGCCACCAGTGAGAAAAGGCAGTTGGAGGCCCAATCTTGGCTCTGTAAGAACTTGCAGAATGAACAGAAAAATCCCTGGGCATCAAAGGAAAATCCAGATGTTTCCCTCCCATCTCAGATCATCTTTGGAATTCTCCCATCAACCCCTCCACAGAAACAATCTTATTCTTGAAGCTATTATTAATTAACCCCCGTAAATTAGTAATATCTTGAGTTTTGATAATGACTGTCATCTGAGACTAAAGATGTTTTGCAAGCATTACATTACTAATTGAGTTTCATCTTCCCAGTGAAGAAGCAAATTCTTTAATCCACCTTATTTCTTACCAAGAAAAGGGTCAACAGTGTCTGACTAGACGATCAGTTAAGTCAATATTAAAGGAAACCTAGCCAAGACATGCTGAGCCCTAGCATTGAGCTCCAACTACAAAATCAGTCCTTAAAATCTTGAAAGTTATCGTAAAAATATAATTTGAAATAGAAAAGTGAAATTTCTGGATACAGTGTGTCTCTCACTGCAAGGCCCTTGAGGGTTATGAGCTGGTGTGGGATACAAAGATGATATATACGAGGTCCAACACAAAAACCCCAAGATTAACCTTATAGCTCAGGAAACAAAAGTGGGAGAGGAGCTACAAAGGGGATAATTATAGAAGATGTTCTAACCTGTCACAGTGAGACAAGGCTCAACTCGATTGCTTTACTCAATATGAGTGGACACGTTCAGACACAGGGGTTTTCATACCCTCAGTCAAAAAATGTCAGTGTGCAAGAGTGAAGAGTCAGTTAATATCAAGACAATGCTCCATCCCACAATGCTTTTTCTGTGAAGCAGTTTCTAGCTAGTAACAACATCTCTGCTCTTGAGCACCCACCCTAGTCACCAAACATGGCTTGCTGCAGTTTCTGCCACTTTGTAAAGATCCAATTGGTGCTCAAAGGAACACATTTTTTTGTCAGTAGAAGATGTGAAATCAGAACCAACAGAGATCCTCAAGAGGCTTTCAGAAAACGGTCTGGGGAATTGCTTTGAATGTTGGCAGCATCGTATGCAGCTGTGTGTCAACTACAGAAGGGAACTATTTTGAAGATGATCGTAGTTGATTCTCCTAATTTTTTAAATAAAAAGTGTTACAGGCACAGTCTTAGGGTTTTTTTTTTTTTGTGTCAGACCTCATATTTGGTGACTAGTTTGATGAACTTAGTCCAAACTTTGCTGCTAAATGTCATCTCCATTTAGTGTGTCAGTTATCAGAATCAAATTACACTTAAAACTTTTGATCACAAATTGCTAGCAAATAAACTGGAAGTTTATACAGTGGCAGACAAATAACTTGATATAGCCACTAACAGAGAGAAATAAAATGCCTTCCGCCACCAAAGGGGGCATAAATAATCAGGGGAGCACTACTGATTTGTGGGAGGAGTCAGAAAATGCTAAAATAAACACACAGTTCCTGTTTCTTCTTATCCCTTAGAATTTGCAATTATTATGTAAGAGGTATAGTACCCTCACACCTTCATTTGGTTACTGTTATTCTCTCCCCTGTGCACTGATTTTGTATGCATGGAGTAGGAACTTCCGTTGAAACAGAGAGAAAACGTTGAGTTTCTTAACCGCCTTATCTGTTTTACAACTCCTTTACAAAATGCACTATCACTGCTTATCAGAGAGTGGTTTATATTTAATATTTTCAAGAGATAAAAAAGGTTATGAACCAGGAAACTGCTCCTGACATTTGCAAGAGGTGACAGAAACAGGGAGTGAGGTAATTTCAGCTTATCTTTCAGTATAGAAAAGACACCTTTTGCTGCATGCATCATATCATAATGAACAGTCATAGTAAGATATTGTGATGAGTAGCACACATTCCTTTATAATGTTGACTAATTAATCCAAACAATGATCACTGGCAGAGGGGATGGGCAAGTTGCACACCTGCTTAGCTATGCAGAACATGAAAGAGTTGCGCTGGTGCACAAGTCCAATATGTAGAAGCTGGTCATTACTGGGTACAGCTCAATAGGTCTTGTATTTCACCAGGCGGATGAAATCAGCAGGCAGAGAACTCGGAGAAGAAGCTTCACATTGCATCGGATTTTGCTGTATCATAAATCTGCCTAGGGGAGGTACACTGACAGCTGTGCAAGCAGAGCAGAGTCTATAATATCAAAACAAGGTGATGTGAGAATATAAAAATTGCCAATAGGATGTAAAAAATTTAGAGGTATAAGTTTGTCTGTTGTCTCAGTTATTTTCTTGCTAAAAAGAAATTTTAGACCCTTTTCTAAATTTGTCTGTCACAGGTCACAGCTTTAACCAATACAGGCACACTCTTGTCCAGGAACAAGCACAGGGACATTCTTCAGGATTTTTAAATTTTGGAAATTGGTATAATTTCTCAAAAATAAAACAGAAACTCCAGAGCTACCAGTGAAAAATGATGGTTCTCTTCTTACCCAAACTTCAGGAACTTCAGACATAGTATTGGTAAATAGCCACTCATTTCAAAAAAAAAAAAAAAAAAAAAAGTCCATACAGTATGCAGCATTTCCAGCCTTGGTGGTAGTGCGTGAACATTTGTTGGGTAGAAAATTAATGAAAATTATAAATTACTTTCTGATAAAATGACCACAAAAGTCAAATCTTTGTCATATAATTTAATGTCTATAAGGGTAAAGCTCATTATTTACTTATTCATAATCAAATCTTCTATATATTCTGAAATGTCTGTGCTTAAGAAATGGAAGTCTGAAATACACAGTAAAGATGAATTTTCTGTCACTTCCTCTTGAATTGTTTCATGTTTCCCTAGAAGGGATCCACAAAGCTGTGTTTTCCGATCCTAAAAAAAAGTATCAGCTTCCAGTTGTCCTTCCGACCTGTCTTCACTGAACCAGACTCCAGCCAGAAATATTTTTCCTATCACTGGATATCAACTGGAGTTTTCCAAAAGACATTAACATTTATTTCATTCCTTTCTCAAGCTAATGCAGTGGCTAACTTCCGTGTTATTTCCAATGCCTGAGTTAGCAGGATCTTACTGTAAGACAGTAAGAAAGGTTGACCTTAGTGCTAGAACAACTTCAAAATGACAGAGTTTCTAGACAGTGGATTTCTGAAATAAATGCCACTTCAAATATCAACAGAAGTAAATTTATTGTTTTGACCTGTAGGTGTTTTAAAAAAACTTCTGAGTCACTGAGATCTCCTTTATTCCAATTTTTTGTATTTCAGTTATTCAGTTATATATATTTCAGTCCTCTCTTCAGAGGCATGCAAGAGCAAGTCCTTTGATAATTGTTTTTTATACATGATGATGAAAGACCTAGAGAAGCAGAAGACAACTGAAGGCTGTGGCTGCATTTGCACAGATCTCGCAGCCAAACATTTGTTAGAACTAGTTTTCACTCTGGGATTACATGAAGTATGAATACAGTAAATTCTTTGGCAAAGAAAGGGAAAGCAGGATAAAATACAATGAAATCTTTTAAAAGTTGATGACTTTTCTTGATTAGACCACTGGTTTCTTATGTGAGGAAAACATGATTTTTTTCCAGAGTGCCTGGCATTCCTTAGTGCATTTGCACAGGACATGGAGAAATCCAAGTCAAACTGAAGCAGGTACAGATTTGTACAAATGTGGTGAAGCAATAGCTGGCCAAGCAAAGGGGATCAGTATGAAGCTTTGTTCAATGAAAAAAGTTTAGTGTGAAGTGAAAATTTTCTCCAGGATCTTTTTTTTGCTTTGTAGAGGCAGCTGTTCCTCAAACTATTATCCTGTCCTAAACATGGCTGGATTGCAAGTTAACCTTGTGTAAAGTTGACTTTATGTCATGCAAAGTTTGTGTGAATGTTTCCCTCCTAGTCAAAAGCTGTCTCGTGCTTCAAGATGCTTTTCTACATGGATTTTTTGTTTACAAAGCAAGATCCTTATAGATGAGTGTGGCTTTAGCTATAACTTGTAGCTGTGGTTGTTGGAGGCACTGTGGCAGATCTAAACAGAGGTGCTGCTAAGAAATAAGTGCTATATAGAAATTCAGTCCCCTCCCAATCCAGTTTACCAAATTAATGGAGATGTACTTGATATGTAAATGAAACTGAATGGCCCAGCTTTTTAGCTAGGTTTGAAACTCAGGTATTTGATTTCCAGTGGAGCAGGACTGTATGCTCATTCCTCTCCCACACATGTAGTTTGCTTAGTTTTTGTTCATATGCTGTTATCATTAGCTGGCACTAGTGTATTTATCAGTTTCAGTACATCAACTGAAAAGAATAATATTCATTTGCCCTTGGGAAAACAAAGCAGAACCATTTATATAAATCATTAAAACATAGCTTGCTCCATTTATTATGTACAGTTCCTGTCTAGTGGAACATTTATTTCTTAGTATTTCATGCCCTGCTCAGCAAGTTAATCAAATGAGACCTCATCGGCACTGCAAAAATTGTAAGTCATTCTAACTTTGTATTTATTATATGTTCAATACCTGAAAGAAGATAAAAATCATGGAAAACAGAGCCACGTGAAGGGGAGATGGTCAATTCGTAGAACTTGCAGACATTGCACACTTCCAGGAAACTAATAAAAAAAGCTGCATAGCCAAGGGAGAAAAAAAAACTCTATCCCAAACAAATCTAAACCAATGGTCCAGAAATGTTAAAGGACATAGTGCTTTGCCTGAAAGTTAACTTTTTACTGCTGTTACATTCACTGAAATGCTGATTTCTTCCTGATGTACCATTCTGATATCTGATAATGGAACCGGATGACATAAAATAGTGTATTTGGATTTATCCCAAATTCAGTGTTCAACATTACTGGAGGTTTGTTCAGGTTGGTTTCCTTCTTATCAAGTTTCATTTTTTTGTATTTGCTTATCTCAAAATAGAAGACCTAGCTGGAACTGCAAGTAGAAAAGCCAAAATGTCATCAGAAAAAATAATGCTTGCAGTGTTTCTAAATATGGACTGCTATTAAATATCTACAGGCAGATGGTTTTGGAAAAGCATAGCCTCCATTTTCAACCTGAAGATGTCCAGTTAGAAGTGCTTTCCAGCTTGCACTGCAGTTGCATAATTACATTATTTAGGAGGGATTTTTCTTTGTGCTGACACCAATTGAAGGGTAACAGAAAAATATAAAACATTTTTTTAAAAGTCTTCCCTTATAATTTAAATTATCCAAGCCTATATAGTCACAGTTGGCCTTCTACTTGGGTATTTCTGAGAGGAAGAAAAAGCTAACCCCACGAAGGCTAGTTGAGGAAGCACCTCACTAAAAGTGCCTGAGTAGCTGAGGCTAGCAGTCCTGCCACTGAAGTTGTGTCTGAAGAGATAACCACCCAAACTGCTACACAAACAATTTTTAAATGGCATTAAAATATTAAATTCCAGGATATTGTACATTCCAGTGAAATAGCAACGTCTCCTACAATACTGGAGAAAGAATTGTTGAGCCTACTTACACATGCAGAGTGGTCCAGCTGAGAGCAATAGGTGTATTAAAGGATACTGTGCCTTATGTGATTAATGAAAGAAGCTGAGGTTATTAATACTGTGGAAAATATTCTGTTAGGTAATAAGCATATACAAAAATTTCTTAAGTACTTTGTCATATCTGGACTGATGCTTCTGAAAATGTTTTTTGTTTGATTTTCTTTTTAAAGGGAGACAACATAATCCACTAAGCGTGTAGTGAGCTAATGCCAGGAAGAAGTGGATATTACAGCTGAAGGAAAGAGGAAAAGAGCACTGCTGCTGACCAAAGAGAACAGCTGCATAGCTTCAAAGGCAGAGGCAACAGGTCAATGTGGCAGCTATGTTGTGGCTGCCTTTTGATATTAGCAAATAGGTCATGCATTTCCTATTGCAGGCAGAGGATGCTTAGGATGCTTTCCCTTCAGCCATTACAATTACAAACTTCATAAACTTTTCATTACATTTTTGAAAGCACATTAAATTGATCAAACAATACTAGAAAAATACTAAGATCTGGTGGCTTTCATACCTTGAGAGACTCAGCTTGAGATAACATTTACTACATGCTACCAGATCTGGTACTGCACTTAATGAGGAAATAAAAGTACAAGCTGCTTCGAATTAGTCATTCAAGTATGGACAAATATAAACAAAGAATCTATCATTTGGTCAAGTCACTTTGTCTAGTAGCCTCTGAAAGGCCTCTGAGCGATCTGCAGAAGTAAAGAGGAAATAAAAGTTTTTCCATCCATAACAGAAGACTTATCTTTTCATATTGTTACAAAGTCTAGATGTGGAAATGAAGTATTACATTAAAAAAGACAGAATAGAAAATTGATGAGGTAATTCACTGAAAAAACATACAGCATATATGCAGAAATAACCTGGCTGTCTAGATTTTGTTGGATGAAAAAAAATGAAAAAAAAAAAAAAGACTGGAAGTTCTAAGAGGTTATAATTATCCAGCCCAAATATTAGGGAAGTTTAGGAAACAAACACATCTTCAATCAGAATTTCTAGTTCTGTGTAAATTAGCCCACTGCAATAACCACTAGAAACCATAATTTGAAAACATGAATGGGACTACATTTGAAATGGAATAGCACAAAATCAAATTAAACTTTTCACACATTCTGGTCATTTGTACTTTTGTATTGAACGTGTATCCATGACATCTGAAGACTGGAGTTTTCCCAAAGCCTTCACGTGCCTCCAAATCATGACAGGACTCATTCTCTTTGATTGAAATTTCTTAGAAAGCAAATTGTGCAGATGGACAGTGAGAAAGCCAAGCCTTGCACTGTCTCCCTGGACCTTTGCTGGGTGGCACAGAGGTCCTGGAGGCCCATCACTACTCTGAAATTTTCATCTGCTGATTGAACGTAAAATCCAGATGCTGAAACTGGAAGTAAAGATAGTTTGTGGGATTCTCCCTTCCTATATTGATAGCCTGGGGGTACAGCCGGAGATTCCAGTACTGGAGAGGAACAGTGAGGCATAGTTCACGTGTTCCTCTTACCATCAGGGCTGGTTGGGGCAGCTCCCATAACTGAGAACAGATCCAAACTGAAAACAACCCTTCTCTTCCATGGAAAAACGCAACTTCCTGCTGGCCAAAACAGTTTGTAAGCTTCTACAAAATCCTGCATGTTCTGGCCAAAAAAGGAGGGAAAAAATATTGGGATTTTAAAAGTAGGGTGTTTTGATTTTCTTCAGTTCTGAATTATGCCTTCTTACATTTTTTCCTCTAACTTTTTAGAAATAGATTTCTCATTTCCTTTTTATCCTCAAATATAGCACTTCAACACTTTGGCAAAAAAAGTCCGAACTTTTCCACTTCTCTCCTCCCTCCCAGCCCTCAAAAAAAGTAATTTTAATCTTCTTGGTTGTTTTAATGAGAGAATATAAATTTGGTTTGGTCCCAAACTCCAATAATTTCCCCAAACTCGTTATGGTACTTTAACCAAAAGGGAAAGAAGGAGAAAATCTATCCTTGAAGTTCTTTCTAAAACAAATAATCAACCACTTATTCACTAATTGTGGAGAGCAAGGCTGGGAGTCAATTCATTGTTGAATAAACCACTCAGTGAGGAAGAAGAACTCTTCTTGAAAACTGTTTGTTTTTTTGTTTCAGACTGTACCATCCAGTGTGAATGGCTGTATTTTTCTTTGGAGTCCATAAATTCAATGTCAGTGGTGGAGGAGAGGAGACCTCCTTGTACTTCCAGTCTTGCAGAACAAACTACCTTCAGCTCTGCAAATATCTGCAGTAAGAAGCAGCAATGATGTGAGAATAAGCTCCACATCTGCTTGCACTCAGCACTTAACCCACGCTGAGGGTTAGTATCATATACAGCAATATATCCACTCACTGCCAGCAGAACCACATCCCTGCATCTGACCTTAGACAAGTGCTTCTTCTTGCATATCTCCTGTCACAACTTCATTGCTGTCCTGCCCTAATTTCTTATTTTCTGTCCCTAAAATCAAGTACTTCCTTGTCCTAATCCATGTTAACAGATTTATTTAACATACACCTTTGTGTATTTCATCTGACATGAAAAGACTGGATGTTGTTTAGGGCATCTTTTTGCCACTTTAACAGAAATAAAGAAAATGCAGTAATGCAATTCATTGTCCTCAGAAAAAGACAACTGTATTGCTAAGCAGCAGTGTTTGGTTCCCAGATCCTGCCCGCGAACACTCAGCAAAAGCTTTTGTTCTAGTTTTTAGAAAAAAATTTAAGTCAGTCATTTAAAAAATAATAAAAAAGTAAATGAATAGCCAATTAAGTCACCACAAGTTCCTAAGTCTGTGATTTCATCTCAGAAAAAGCTGTCAGTGGTTCTGTGCCCATTTTATATGACAAAAGGAATTTGGAATTTAAAACTACTTCAGAATTTGCACAGTCATTTTTTTTCAGGGAACAAACTTTCAGCCAAATTTTGTTCAACCTGTTTCTGCTGCACATTCATTTTGTGCCAGGGACATGACAGCAACTCCGAGATACCATAGGCAAACTGAGCCCATAATATTACTCTGCCCTGAAGCTTTGCTTTTCCATTACAACACTGGCCTGATGTTCAGGTCTAAAAAATTGCTTGTGACCAATTTTAATTTACAGGATCAGTATGAAATGTCTGTTTGGGTGAAGAGTTCCCAATGATTTGGAAGGGAATTGCAAGGCAGAGGACTGCATATCTATGCAATTGCAGGGGATGTCTGCCTCACATTCATATATCACATAAATCAGCAATCACAGCAACAGAAATAATCCTTGGAGAACAGGAATGTTCAAAAGAATTTGGAGAACTGTTGCATCTGCAAGACTCCATCAGAGTACTCAAAGCAGCCAGTAACTTTTGATTGGGCCCTGAGATTGTGATGCAACGTATTACGGAAGACTTTTGAAGTAAAATCATGATTTCTCATGAACGTGAATCCCTAAGACAAGAGAGCCTTGTACAAGAATAATCCATTGGAAAACACAGGGGGGAAATGATACACGAGATGATAGTACTAATAAAGAGCAAAAAGTCTGTTTACTGTAATGTTAGATGGTGAAGAATGATTAGTGAACACAGGTTACCAAGTAGATGTAGGTCTGGATGTAAGCATGAAAAAGCGCAGTCAAAGCAAACTTGTTGCTGAGTTCTGGTAATTTATTCCTGATGCTACTCTCTTGTCTGAATTTTTAGGAATCAGAGTTGCAATTTGTACTTGTGCTTATTACTTGTAATAGTGAGACATCACAAAAAGAGGTTTGGAATCCTCTCTTGGGTGGTGACCACCCAGACTGTGAGAAAAATTAATTATCAAGAGAGATTTGTGTCAGGGTAGCACACAAGTATTACTGCTGCAGAAGAATTCATAGCTGGAAGAAGATGGAGATTCACAGAATCATAGGGTAGTTTGTGTGGGAAGGGACCTTAAAAGTCATTCAGTTCCAACCCTCTGCCATGTGCAGGGACACCTCCCACCAGATGTGGCTCATCAAGGTCCCATCCAGCCTGGCCTTGAACACTCCCAGGGAGGGGAGATGCACAGCTTCCCTGGGCAATCTGTTCCAGTGCCTCATGACCCTCATTGTGAAGAATTTCTTCCTAATGTATACTCTAAATCTTCCCCTCTCCAATTTAAAGCCATTCCCCTCTTCATGTAGCTACCTGCCCTTGTAAAAAGTCCCTCCACAGCTTTCTTGTAGCCCCTTTCAGGTACTGGAAGGCCACTACAAAGTCTCCCCAGAGCCTTCTCTTCTCCAGGTTGAACAACTCCAACTCTTTCAGCCTGTCCTCATACGGGAGGTGCTCCAGCCCTCTGATCATCTTTGTAACCCTCATCTGGACCCATTCCAACAGCTCCATATCCTTCCTATGTTGGGGATTCCAGAACTGGGCACAATATTCCAGGAGGGGTCTCTTAAGAGCAGAGTAGAGGAGCAGAATCACCTCCCTCGACACTGACAAAGTTTTTCTTACAAACTTGGTATCATGGCAGTTGTTTTTTATGATAGATGAAAGTGACCATTTAACACTATGCTGATTATTTGGTCTAAGAAGAAGTCAGGCTTGGCTGTTATCTTCTCTTACAGATAATATCATAGAATCATAGAATGGTTTGGTTTGGAAGGGACCTTAAAGATCATCTAGTTCCACCCCCCCACCATGGGCAGGGATAATTTCCACTAGACCAGGTTGCTCAAATCCTCATCCAGCCTAGGCTTGAACACCTCCAGGAATGGGGCATCCACAACTTCTCTGGCCAACCTGTTCCAGTGCTTCACCACTCTCACAGTAAAATATTTCTTCTTAATATCTTTTCAAAGTCGACCCTTTATCAGCTTAGAACTATAACTCCTCATCCTATCACTAAACTCCCTGATGAACAGCCCCTCCCCATCTTTCGTGCAGGGCCCTTTTGAGTACAGGAAGGCTGCTATAAAGTCTCCCTGGAGCTTTCTCTTCTCTAGCCTGAAAAAACGCAAGTCTCTCAGCCTGTCATTGTAGATGATGTGCTCTAGCCCTCTGATCATCTTCGTGACCTCCCCTGGACTTGCTCTAACAGATCCATGTCCTTCCTGTGGTGAGAACTGCAGAACTGAATGTTGTACTCCAGGTGAGATCTCACAAGAGCAGAGTAGAGGGGGAGAATCACCCCCCCCTCAACCTGCTGCATAACCTCTAGATGAGGCAAACATACAGTCCTAAAAAGCATGAGCCTGGCTTATCATTGTAGTTCTGCTTTTTAGAGCAGACCCTGCGAAACTGGGCAGCGTGATTTAGTGGGATGTCCCTGCCCATGGCAGGTGGATTGGAACTAGATGATCTTTAAGGTCCCTTCCAACCCCAACTATCCTATGATTCTATTATTTTATGATTCTATGAAATGGCCACAGCATATCAAAACTATCAGAGATTAGCTTTGATCTCAACAGGAGTTCATGCCTGCAGAGTCATGAGCTTCCTAAGGAGAAGGAACATGGACAGCCAGGCTTTGGATGGCAAAAAAATGAAAGGGAAAGGTATGGAGTGACTTAATAAGCGTGACAACCTATCACATGGGAATCTGAACACGCTTGGATAACCAAAGCCATAGATACCTCAATGGGCTGAAAGCACAGCCCAGTCACTGCTGTCTTGTTTTCGGGTCAATTCTTTGCACCAACAGGGTGGGTTTACCAGCTGGAGGGTGTTTAGTGTGCCTCCTTCCCCTTCCACTTCTTTGTCACCAGGTGTGCAATTCCTCTGCTTATAAGGTACAGCCTTGAGTGATGATGCCAGCTTAGGGCCAAAGCCCCAGCTCAGAGCCCATGTTCTCAATACCGACAACCTCTTAACGATCACACTTGTGCCATTCTGCAGTGAAGTGCTCTCTTGGTGTGGGAAGACGAAGTGCTGTCAGGAGCAGAGGAGATGCATGCTTTTCACATGACCTGACAGCTACTGTGAAGGCAGTCAACTTGAGCCTGCTCAAAGGCTGAAGTGTGGCAGGGTGTACTGGGGTCTTGTAGGGCAAAGCACTGAATTTCTGGGTGTAGGTGATAAGTTTCTGTGAAAAGGAATGAAAGCCTCACCACAGCTACCTTGAAACCACTGGGCCTTCACCACAGTTAGGGAACTTAGATGAAAGAGCTGCTCCAGGATGGAAGAGTAATGTTTTGAAAACCACCACATGTCACTGAGGGACCAGCTTTGAGTGTCTTCTTGTTAATATACACCATAGGGAAGTTTTGAAAACTCCAAAGCCCCTTTATATGCCTTTGAAAAAATCTCCCCCACCAAGTCTAGTGCTTAGGAGTTCATGCAGATTGGAAAGCTGCTGTAAGAACCTCTGAGAGGACTCACAGAATCACAGAATGGAAGGGAATTGGAAGAGACCTCCGGAGACCGTCTAGTCCAACTCCCCTGCTAAACCAGAAGGACTTGCTCTAGCTAATGATCATGACTTCATCTCCTTCCTGCTCAGATTTGACTCAAAAAGCTTCACTAACACTCCTAACAATATGGTGAGAATGGAAAAATATCCCTACCAGCACTTATCTTTGTTTAGTTCGTTATTAACTACATGGCAAGAATATTAGCCATGCTTAAAGCACTGATGCTGCTTTCTTATTTTGATGCTAACCATGACGACTGCAGTTTACTATAAACCTATTAAACATTCATTTAGGCTGCAGGAAACTGTTAAGCTTTTGCAGATCGGATTAGGTCATCTATTCAATAAAAATTCTTCAGTAAAAATTCAATAATGTTTATTCAAGAGGTCTCGAAAGGAATATTTTTCTCCTTTGATCTGAACTATGGTCATTGCAGCAGTGCTGATCTCAGTCACAAGTCTTTATCCACACCTGGCCCCAACTTCAGCTGGGTTTAATCAATAGGACCCATGCAGGAGGGGCAGTGAAGGTCTGCCCAGCAGACACACGCTCACTGGGAGCGAAATAGTGATGGTTGTCAGCACTTTCCTTCTTCAGAGGGCCCCAGAACAGTGAATTCTTGATCTGCCTTGGGAGGCTAGCCCTTGCTTCTGGAGAGGATATTTTTTTTTCCCCAAAATATTCAAAATTATCATTTGGTCTCCTTAGAGCTTCACTATTGATGCGGTGGGAAAAAATTAGCTTTGGGAAGCTGTAACTTCTTCCTCCCTCCTGGTCTCTTGATGCTAAGCTTTTTTTTTTTTTTGCCTTGGTCTTTTTTAAGATATGCTTTAGTTTTTTATAAGAATTTAGAAAATAAAGAAATCAACTAGCAGAAAACTTCTGCATTTAGCTGTTATTAATCTCTATTCTGAAAAAGATCTGTATATATTAAAAATGTAATAAATACAATAAACATAGCATAACATAACAAAATATAAGATATAGCATAATATTACATAGAATGACAAAATATAAATAATCTATACATAATATAGCATATATTATACATAAAATCTCTCTTCTCTCTCCTTCTCTCTATATATAGTTTTTGAAGAACTAGTTATACCTAGTATGAATATTCTTTCCAAGCTTGGAGGCACAGTGTGCACAACACTGTTTTGTAGGTGGGAGCTGTGTGCATCAGGGGCAAAATATCTCAAACAACTCACTTTCAAAGGTGACCAGTGGTTTTGCTGCATTATTTTTAAGAAGCCTAGAAAATGCTGAGTTTTTGTCAAGAGAAAAGATGTTTTAAGCTCCTCTTAAATTGGCCCTCTAGGAATCAAGACACTCTCTAAATCTCTAGCCACCTTCTAAACTTCAGGTCAAGGTACAATTTTGTTTTGATCAAAGAGTTTCTTTGCGGGAGAGCTTTGCTGTGTCTGTAGCAAAAGGATTATTGGTGCGTTAAGTAGTCTCTCGTGTCACAGTGTGATGGAGGTTGTAAGGCACCAATGATTCATGTCCTTAAAAGCAGGATAGCATTACACAGAGGTTTCCCTGGAAGTCCTTCTTGGCAGAGGGGAAGTTGGTGCTTATGTTCAAGAAAATATGTTGGGAAATGCTTAATCCTGGAGGAATTACACTGAGATAGAATAAATCATAACGATGTTGGGAATGTAGTGGAGAAGGGAGGACAAGCCAAAATGGGGGCTGAATTGGCTGCGGTACCTGGAGTAGGGTATCACTTTGCATTGGGGTCACAATACATGTTTATGCTGCTCCTGGAAGGACTCTGCACCTGGACTGTGTGCACAGCCCAAGAAGCTGAAAAGCTGCAACTAAATCCAAGTGAAAATAAGCAGACTGTCAATCTGTTACGACAGAGGCAGCTAGGCATTCCCCTCCTTCATTACCAGGGTCACAGGAGCACAGGGCTGCTGTATGAGGACCAAGCCGTAACTGTACGCTGGCACTGTGCGGTTTCCCTTCTTGAGCCATACCCAGAGCATGAGCACCTCCCTCTCCCCCTTCCTTTTTAACAAGGCACTTTTCTTCCAGGTGACAGTCCCTGAGATGTGCAACTTTGCCTGTACAAGGTTACTGTTGCAGAGCAATGGAACATCTCAAAACACAGAAGGAGGCAAAGGAGCCAGAATAGTCCATCAGAATATTTCACTTCTTTGACACATAGCAAATGCGTAACATTATGCACTTTTCTTGCATTTCCTCTCCACTGATGGCTTTCTGTTTTATTTATTTATTTATTTATTTTTATTTACTATGAGTTGCTTTTTTCCAAATTGGAGGTTCCACATGATTACCAGAAAGTTAATTTGCGCAATGAGGCTTTCGTCCAAAACAAGCTTGTGGTTCACCAACAAAACTTTGCAATTGGGAAAGTCCTTCTTCCTCAGAAGTGGTCACAGTAAGCTTTGGTTTACATATGAGAAGACCTCCTCAAGACATGACTCATGGCCATATTTCCCATTCTGCTCAGAACAGTCTCATGCAACAAAGACCAGGTCTCACCTCATGCTCCAGAACATTGCTTTGGATATTATGGTGATGAAATGGGTGAGACTGATCATATTAGAATGTAATCACACAGGATTCTTTTGTCATATTGTCTGCCTCCTCTGACTCTTTCTTGCAAACAGTCACAGGCATGTTTCGTGAACCAATTTATGAACTGTATTCCAGTTGTTATAACAAAAAGTTATATTAAGAACACTTCATCAAAGGTTCTGCCATGATCCATGGGCACAGTGGACAAGCTGACTCAAAAGTTGTTTTTTTCTTGGCTCGCTGTTGTCAATGGTCCATGACATTTGGTGATAGGATGTGTACAACATGTAACTTCTCTAAAATTGATCCAAAAGGATATGTGGCTCATCTTTCTTCTCCTTGGGCCTTCAGATTGAGTAGGATATTAGAAAAAAGTATGAATAGAATTAACATTTTTATTACATATATTAATGGGATGCAACAATGGAATGAACAATGCACGTTACTAGAATTACATATTTTTGAGTAAGAAAGAAGGAATACTAAAAGATCATGTAAAGGAGAAGAAATGAGTTAGCCTAGCTAGCCACTGGATGGCACAATTGCTCTATTTAACTATTGCAAAACTGGGTAGTATTTTTCTTCAGATAGAAGTGAGTAAACGAATCAACCAAGATGCAAGGTAGTTATTTACAGTGTAATAAACCAAACTAGAAGCCAAAGTCGTACACCAAGTAGGAAATACAGTTTTTCATCGAGCAATTTATTATGTCCCACAAACACTGCTACTTTAATAAATCAATCTACCAAAACAACTATTTGAGAAACTGTCACAATACTGAACTTTGCTTTCTCTCCTGTTTATGCAGCTCCGCTGTCTTCAAATTCATGAAAAAAAGAATAAAATTAAAATAACTTAAAAATCAGAACAAATTAAAAATGTCCAACAAAATGAAATTAGATTTCCTGATGAAATACTTACTGTTTTAAAAATAAATTACAATTAATAGGTCTAAACGTTGAATTACATTGAAGTGTCCCTAATTTGGAACCTCAATGCCTATTTTGTTTCAAGGCCTCTGTTTCGTGGTGTTGAGTATACTGTAATTACTTGACTTCTTTTCTTGCTGACATTCTTTGAATCTTTTTCCTCTCTTGAGGAAAAGTGAGGAAGAATTTCTGTAAGTCAAAGCACAGAAGGTTATGACATATGATGTTTGCCTTCGGTGAGATATGTTACTAGTTACTCAAGTAGTATTTCAAGAAAAAAACAGTTGTATAAGGTTGATATTCAGTCATGGTAGTACAATAATAATACACAGCAACAGCAGCAGTGTCCTTTTTATAGGCTTTGTTGGCAGCCTATCGCTCACATGAGACCTCTCCCTCTCAACTCCATTTTCCACTATGATTTTGACTGTTTTTCTTTCAGGAGATATAAACCCAGTGACAACTGCAAAGTGGGTGGGCACCGTTGTTTGCCCTCATCAACCTCAGAAAAAAAAGCCTAAGAACTGCTGATTTAACGTTTATTGTGGTTTTCTATTAAAAAAGTAGGAGAAAGAAATATGCATGATCACATCATTTTTCAGTTGGCAGCTTGCCTTTAATAACTTCTGAAAGATGACAACAGCCTACAGTTCTTAAAACTAGAAATGTCTTCCAATTTTGGGTGATACCAGGGGACACAAAACATGGAAACAGCGGTGTCCCCTTAACCTTTCTGAAATCTGGCTGTTGCTGGCCTGTTGACACATCAGCCTGACGATCGGCACATGCATTGCTTCAACTTCTGGTCTGCCAACCAACCAGGGACGTGAGGGATGGTGCTGGGGTGATCAAGGAAAGATAGGGAGGCTTCTGGTAGATGGAGGGCACTAGTCTGCAGGCAACCAAACTTCTAAGGGTCCACAATTCATGCTTTGTTAATGAGCTTTAAAGCCTGAAAGGCACAACTAGGTGCCTAGTTTCAGATTGACACTTAAAAAAAAATAAAAAGAAAGAAAGAAATGATAATACTCATGAAGTCTGTAGAATCGTAAAGCCATGATGGAAAGCTTCAAGGGTTTGCATGTGGAAACTGTGGCACAGGGCCAGTTCCAAATCCCAGGGACGCCACTCTTGCAGCAAAGCAAATTCTTTAATAGGCATAATTCAAAAACCAGAAAAATAAACAATATTTGTATGAATAGCTGACCAGTTCATGTGTGGAGGAGGGATCCCCTTAACAGGGAAAAGGACTAGTACCCTTGAGACCTAAAACCACTGGATGAAACCAAAAAATAACCCCATGTACTTATCATTATAAAAGACTCCTACACAGACCCAAGACATGAGCATTAAGGAAGAGCTCGCTTTTCTGTAAGGCAAAGAGAAGTCTTGGCACACCACCAATCTATAGTGCACAAATTGGCTCTCCTATAGAAGGTATATGAGTTTGGGGATCCTGATTCTTTCTCTTTGGAGTGTTTAAAATCCAGAAAAGATGGTGAAAATAGTATCATACCCTAACAGAGAGGGCAGCAGCTGCTGAGCAGAGGGGCCTTCATGATGGGGCATTGGTTGCAACGCCCAAATCCTGAGGCAGGGCTGGGATTCGCTGTGGGTCTCCTTCTGTGCTGCCCCTTGCTGGGACTGGCCTGGCCCTCTCAGCACTCCTATGCTGCTCTCAACTTCCTTCCAATATAAACCTGCTGCTATAGAAAGTGGAAAGAAAAGCATGGTACGTCACAGCAGTCCGACTGGAGGCAGGAGCTGGCTGGGTGGGTACTACCCAACACTGTACCTTCCTGCCCCCCACTGCCCTGTGTGCATCTGTGCCTGTCTGTGTGGCCCTACTCAAATCATAGAATCGTAGAATCACCAGGTTGGAAAGGACTCACTGGATCATTGAGTCCAACCATTCCTAACACTCCCTAAACCATGCCCCTTAGCAGCTCATCCACCCATCCCTTAGACACCTCCAGGGAAGGTGACTCAACCACTTCTCTGGGCAACCTCTGCCAGTGCCCAATGACCCTTTCCACGAAAAATGACACAGAGCAGCTTCATACCCTGTCACTCTGAGACACCCACTAAATGCCCCTAAACCAATGCTCCTCCTATCCACAGCCTCCCAAACGGTTCATCCTCCTGACTTTGATGGACAGCCTGGAACAGGGATTTTTTTTCGTATGTTCAAAACTTATATTTCCCATAGCACAATGGGTGGGTAACAGGAGTCTCGGCTGCTCCTGCAGTGTAACTCATAACCACACTTTGAATGGAGTTAAGGGCACATGCAGAGTTATTTGGATCTACTGAAACCACAAGCAAAGTTAGCCTTTTTTTTTTGGTATTTCTGAAATTAAAGCTTCAAGGATAAAAGCCTTCTCTTCTGTACATTTACTGCTTATTTCTCATAAAGAATTTAAAGCAATGTCAAGAGAATGAAGCCCATAGAATAAATATACTGTATGCCTCTAATTTATTCTTGGAGCTTTACTAGTGCTGCAACCCACAAACAGCAACAGATCCCTTTGTGTGAATTAAAGCTTATATTCAGTTACAATCATCTGATTACAGTGCGTAGCTTTGAGGGTTGTTTCATTTATGGCATAACTCCAGTTTTATAAATGACATTTACAGTAACATTAGAACGATGCTTGGATGGATCTGGCTTTTTAATATTTTAATAGTTTAGTTTTCTTTGACTGTTGGAGTTGTTACCTGTTGAAAAAGTAACAGAGTGATAGCTTTGTAGGACATAAATATGACATCTGTAGGAAACTTATGAATGCATCTATACGAAAAAGCTGATGTCTTGCTCTGAAGCCAAGTTTTCCTAGTCAGCCAAATGGTGCATGTCCACCTGAAACAAGCTAAGCATTTCTCCAGGAAGGGAGACAGCCTTACTGATGGCATACTGCTGTTGCCTTTCCTGCAATGCCAAATGATAGGTCTGTGCTACACAGTTTATATGTGAACAACCCGTAGGTTCTGTCTGGAGGCACAAAGGGCTTTCCTGACCCCAGTGACAAAACAGTGCTAAGGAAACCAGTATGAGCTGTCCTTAAGGTGGCTGCTATCCTGAGTTGCAACACTGAGCTTCTTGTAAACCTAGTGAAATCACAATGCTATTGACACAGAGATCAAGTCCTGCCAGATTTTGGCCTCCCCTTTACTATCCTGATGCAAAAAGAACACCACCTTGTTGCACCTTGCCAGCAATGAGAACACTGGTCTCAGAAGTGGTTTGTGTCTGTTGTTCCCAGGTTAGTACATAATCATAGAATCATAGAATCTCCAAGTTGGAAGGGACTCACTGGGCCATCGAGTCCAACCATTCCTAACACTCCCTAAACCATACCCCTCAGCACCTCATCCACCCGTCCCTTAAACACCTCCAGGAAAGGTGACTCAACCACCTCCCTGGGCAGCCTGTTCCAGTGCCCAATGACACTTTCCATGAATATTTTTTCCTGATGTCCAGCCTGAACCTCCCCTGGTGGAGCTTGACGCCATTCCCCCTTGTCCTGTCCCCTGTCACTTGGGAGAAGAGGCCAGCTCCCTCCTCTCCACAACCTCCTTTCAGGTAGTTGTAAAGAGCAATAACGTCTCCCCTCAGCCTCCTCTTCTCCAGGATAAACAACCCCAGCTCTCTCAGCCACTCCTCGTAAGACTTGTTCTCCATCTCCTTCATCAGCTTCGTTGCTCTTCTCTGGACACGCTCCAGAGCCTCAACATCCTTCTTGTGGTGAGGGGCCCAGAACTGAACACAGTACTCAAAGTGTGGTCTCACCAGTGCCGAGTACAGAGGGAGAATAACCTCCCTGGACCTGCTGGTCACACCGTTTCTGATACAAGCCAAGATGACATTGGCCTTCTTGGACCCCTAGGCACACTGCTGGCTCATGTTCAGTCGGCTGTCAACCAACACCCCCAGGTCCTTCTCCTCCAGGCAGCTTTCTAGCCAGACTTCTCCCAGTCTGTAGCACTGCATAGGGTTGTTGTGCCCCAAGCGCGGGACCCGGCATTTGGCCTTGTTAAACTTCATGTCATTGGTGTCAGCCCAGCAGTCCAGCCTGTTCAGGTCCCTTTGCAGAGCCTCCCTACCCTCCAGCAGATCGACACTTCCTCCCAGCTTAGTGTCATCTGCAAACTTGCTAAGGGTGCACTCAATGCCTTCATCCAGGTCATTGATAATGACATTGAACAGAGCTGGACCCAGCACTGAGCGCTGAGGAACCCCACTTGTAACTGGCCTCCAGCTGGAGTTAACTCCATTTACCACCACTCTCTGGGCCCGGCCATCCAACCAGTTTTCCACCCAGGAGAGTGTGCGCCTGTGCAGTCCAGAGGCTGACAGTTTCTGAAGCAGAATGCTGTGAGAAACTGTGTCAAGGGCTTTACTGAAGTCCAGGAAGACTTCATCCACAGCCTTTCCCTCATCCGATAGTCGAGTCACTTTGTCATAGAAGGTGATCAGGTTAGTTTGGCAAGATCTACCTTTCGTGAACCTGTGTTGACTGGGCCTGATCACCCGGTTCTCTTGCATGTGCTTCATGATAGCACTCAAGATCACCTGTTCCATGACTTTCCCTGGCACTGAGGTCAGACTGACAGGCCTGTATTTCCCTGAATCCTCCCTGCAACCCTTCTCATAGATGGGCACAACATAAGCCAGCCTCCAGTCCAGTGGGACTTCCCCAGTCAGCCAGGATCACTGGAAGATGATGGAAAGGGGTTTGGAAAGGAAATCTGCCAGCTCCTTCAATACTCTTGGGTGGATCCCATCTGGCCCCATAGACTTATGGGTGTCTAGCTGAGCAAGCAAGTCTCTAACTGCCTCCTCTTGGATCATGGGAGCCTCATTCTGCTCCTCTAACTC
Organism: Cuculus canorus; assembly: GCF_017976375.1. Taxonomy (NCBI): domain Eukaryota; kingdom Metazoa; phylum Chordata; class Aves; order Cuculiformes; family Cuculidae; genus Cuculus; species Cuculus canorus. The sequence continues at coordinate 128,152,631 of NC_071402.1, forward strand.
CTGGGTTTGTACACAGAATTGAACAACTTCCCTTACTATTAAAGACTGAGGCAAAGAAGGCATTAAGTACCTCAGCCTGTCCTCATCCCCCGTCACTGTTGTTCCTTCTGCATCCAATAGGGACTGACTATTCTCCATAGTCCTCCTAATGTATTGCAGGGTTAAGTTGTAAGAAAAAAGAAAAGTTAAAAGGGGTGGTTATGTTTTGTGGGTTTTATTATGCTTGAAAATGTGGGAAAATATAAGACAATATATTGAAGATATGTTTTTCTGTAAATATATAGCCCATAAAGTAACCGAAAACAGACCTGGTTTATTTTAACTCCAAACATTTCAGAGTTAATTGCAAATCTATTTTCTGTTAGTTCAAATTCCTATAGGTATATACTGTATTATGTCTTGAATTTTAGGGAAGATTAAATGAATATGCATTGGTTTAGGATTTTTTTTAAAGAACATCTTATTGGAGCTACAAAAATACATCCTTTACAAATCAAGTTTATGCATATTTTTGGAAAATATTCAGTTTGTACCTTAATCTAGGACTTCTACCTTTCTCCTTACTTGTTAAAGCAATCTCAGAACATCAGATAAGGCACAGATGCAAAAGTTAACTCAATACTACTTTCCTTTAGTCTTACTCCTGACTTTTTAATATATAAAATGGGAAATTGACACCAGATTGTGGAATCTTCATTTTTTTCCCTGTTTTTTTTTTTTTTTTTTTTAAATAGCAATATTAGTGCAGTTTCAGATTAGGCTGCTAATCAGTCCAATTTTTCACAGGGAAAAAAAAATTAAAAAATATGTATATCTAGTGTCTTTTCCTTAATTTTCCCTAGGAAATACCTTCACTGCTGTAGCATCAGAGTGCCTTCCTGATACTATCATTACATTTTGCCTTGTTTATGGAATCTCTTTGTTATATTCCTCTGTTTAATATTTAAAATACCTTGGAGCCTGCAATTTAATTCTGAAATGCAATAAAATACTTGACAGTGGATTAAGCTTTCTCATAATCATACTTTTCCTTGCCAAACTCTATTTTCTTTGTAAACGATCAGTCAGCAGTTAAGGGCTTAAGACTATCCATCAGTCATAGCCAACTCTGCAGTCATCTCCACCTCAAAAATTTATGAGAAGAATTTTTCCCTTAGGATCCCAATTTATTAAGAAAAATGTTACTGCTGTATCCCCATAATTGAGGCAGTATTACAGATTCTCAGAGAGGAAAAAATAAACAAACAAACAAAAAAAGAAGAAAACATTTTTGTATGACCTTGAGCAATACACGTTCCCACTTTAAAGTTCCTATTGTATTGTTTCAAGGTTTTTACATCGAAAACTAAACTGTTTTTTCCTGGTCTGTTCACTGCCTGTTAGTCATGGTTTGTGGCCATGCAGCCCTGGGCTGCAATCTCCTCATATCTTCATAAGGTCATGCGTGCTTGGTGCCTCAATGAGAAACCTCCAAGGAAAATGCCAGTTTGGGAGGAAGTGTTCCTGAGGTCCCCAACCCCATCAGAGCAGCGGGGACAGTGCTGAGGAGATGCAAACCAAACTCTTGCCACCAGCTCTGAGCAGTCTTGCCCTCTGTTCAGCTGCCCAGCTGTTAAAGCCAGTGTCACCTATATCAAATTACAACCTCACTAGTTAAATTCTTGCAGCATTTCAGCCAGTAGAACCTTTCTTTATACACCCTTTCCTCAAGTGCAGCCAAGTGTTACGCTGCGGTGACTTGGTGGCTGTAGTGTTTCAAGATGAACATTACTGAGCTCAGCCAACAGAGACAGTCATGTCTCAGGACAAGCCTGACAGAAGCTTTGCTCTAATTATTCCACTGAAGACAGAATATGGCTTAATAGTACGAGTAAATTTAAACTTAGAGTTTGTAAATACACTTCAGGATCTTCTGGGCTGAAAATGTTGCAATTGTAAACAAGGTGTTGCTGTAGTGTAAAAGTGGTCCATTTTATCTCGCTGGCCCTGTGGACACAGTCTGTACCTGGCCTTGGATGCTGCGGGTGGAGCAGATCCCGGGTACCTGTGAGGCTTTCCTTGGGGAAGTCAGAGGAACTACCCTGTCCATGATCTCAGCTCCGGTGAAATAAGGGCTGAGTTCATTTTGTCCTGTGTTGTTATTGGTTTATACCTTGTGGCAGTCTCCAGTTCCAGCCAGTATTCAGACTGTATAGAATATTTTCCACTCTTTTACTTTACGCTTTGCTGACATATGGTGGACATCATTCTGTTGTGAGATTTCTCATTGCTGTGCGATAAATCCCCCTTAAATTCCCTATAAAGTAACAAAAGCCTTCACAGTATTTCTAAACTGTAGTGAACCAAGTTCTGTTTTGCAACTTTCTGGACATGAATATAACTTTGGTGCAATGGCCAAATTTTAGCTTAGTATGAGAAGGGTAATATTGTGAGAAGGGACATTTTCCATAGGAAGCTCACAAATGGACTGTATGAGGAACATTTGGCATTTTCTCTGATGTGTCATATATATTCCACAAGCTTTTCAAAACCCACTCATGAGTGGGAAGAGAGCACGAATTACAGAATAATTGTGTAATATTTGGTCTAATATTCCTTCATGACACTTTTGGCCTGAAGCAAACTTGTGAATTTGTCTTTCAGATTAGCCATGGTCATTCTCAAGAAATGTAATTAGACTTCAAAGTTGTTCTCACTAAATTGAATT